>NC_049904.1:13158618-13363618 GCF_001411555.2 Juglans regia | reverse complement strand
TTCATGCTCCACAGTTACTTATCTGTTTGTGCCACACTTGCTGTGGACACACATAACATAATGTGTGGCACCATCGGCGTTAGTGCCTGGCGCGCTCCGGTGACCAGCTAATTAGGCCCCATTCGCAACCTGTTGATTGTACTTCGTCAACCCAGGGAATTTCACACCTATTTAGACACTCCAGCGTGAACAAAGGAGTTACACTAGGATATTACCCCATCCTAGCACTTAGGGTCGTGGTTGACATGAATGACTTAACTGGCAGACATGACATTTCGTAACATGACGTAACATGAACGTTACATAAAAGACAGAAATCTTGACGTAGCGTAACGTGAAATGAACGTAAGACGACAAACATGACATACTTTGAAACATAAATGTAACAAACAACATTTCATAACATGGTATACATGTAACAGGCAACATTTCATAACATAGCATACCATGTAACAGGCAACATTTCATAACATAGCATACCATGTAACAGATGGCATACTTAACTTAACATGACATACTTGCAATGTATAGCAATACGTGACAGAATATCTTGTGTAACAGATGAATAATTCATGACAGAATAAATTCTGTGTAACAGATAAATATGTAATGACTTGGCATGGCACATATGATAACATGCATATATACAATTTAGTTCCCTTACTTATCACTCATATACATTAAACTGATAGTAAGTTAAAAGCTAACTTATCTCGATCTTCGCGCTTCGAGACAAAACTCAATGCGATCACGAGAAACTGAAAGTAGTAATTTTTAAATATTAGAACTTAATCACTAACAATTAAGAATATGGATAAATATCAACTTAGAGTAAAATGACCATTTTACCCTCTACATGTGGAAAATGACCATTTTACCCCTAACTTAAAGAGGGTTTGGGTTGCTATCAAGCCCAAATCCAATATCACTTGGCCCAATCAATTTTTCAAGGTTAGCAAGGTTGGATAATGATGTTCAGACACAAATTTGAAGGATTAATAGCATGTGGAAGTGATTTAATCAAGTGATTAAACACAATGCTAGAAATCAGATTAAAAAATGTTTGGAGGCCAACTTTAGGGTTTTGGGGAAACAGTTTAGGGTTCCGATTTCAACAATGCTTTTGGGCTTTCAATTGGATTTCCACCATTTAGGATTTTACTAGGATGGAAACCCACTTTGGTCTGGCACAATTTGATTGAGCAGATGAAACAAAATTTTGCTTAAGTGGCATGATCTCACACCTTGATTCCTTCAAATCCAACAAACATTCCTCATGGTGCCAAGTGTCTAATATTATTCACTAAGTGTGGGTAAGGTCTTGCCAAGTATCCAAATAAAATTTCTCTAATCTAATTTGGACATTCCACACTGTGATTTTGAAACACTGCAATTGGTGCGCTTATCGAGGTTACTATTCACTCCGAAAAAGTGAATCATAAAATTAACACTAAAAATTTCTAAATATTCATATTAACTTACAGTGAAAATCGTTTACCGAAATTCAACCTCGAAGTGCCCCTAAAAATAATTTCACAATTTTCAACAGACGTTTCGTCCGGAGTTATGAAAATAGGATATTGCGCCATAAAATTCTAAATAATCCACTGAGTCTAATGGCATGGACCATAATGCATTCTGACACTTCTAACCACCTCAAATAAATAAAACTCATATTTCTAGCAGCATAGTGAGTGATAACACTGACTATGTTGACAGACTAAAACCTATGCAATTGGTCGATTCGCAAAAACTTATGGGTTTTCACGAGATTTTTAAAGTCAATAGAAATTCCACCAATGAATTTCTTGCGGGCTGTTACATCCTCCCCTCCTAAAAAAAAGATTTCGTCCTCGAAATCGACGTAAGTACAAACATAAAATACGCTCAAAAGAAGAAGTTGCTTACCAACTTATTGCCCATCACTGGATGCCTCAACACGCCCAAGGGGCAGGTCTCGTTCTTCTTGAGGTAACGTCTTCTTCTCGTAGTCAACACTATTCTTATCTATAACCATCACATGGTTATACAAAATGACTATCACTATAACAATTAGGGTATAACAATCCCAAAGATTACTGCTTAAACTTAATGACTTCTAGACTGACCTTCTAGGATAACTGAATCCTTGCTTAAAAGAAATCACTATTCTCTTGACTATTCAAATAATTATCCACAACGTGTATATATATCTACCATTCTTAACTCTCTCTCTCTCAAATCATATCAATTTGTACTGGAATCCTTCCACAAGGTAGGTCAAGTCGTACCAGCATACTCTCTAAATCTAAAATTTCAAGTATTCATGCAGTTCAATTTGGAATAATTTAATCCATACACAACTGAATTCACATTCTCTATTTCCTCAAGGCGTTATATCTGCCTAGGACTAGCTTACTCCTTCATAATCACCACGAATCGTTCCTCCTCCTAGGTGGTACCTTGATAAACGATCAACTATTAACCTCAACTCAAGAGTTTCTCTCTTATGGTTAACATAGCTCTTCTATCCATCATGAGCTGCCTCTTATTCTGACTCTAATCCAAAGAATTTGATCCTATTGTTCACGTAAATCCTTAAGACAAGATTTTACTCCCCATATAAAAGTCTCCAATATAAGGGTAATTTAGGTTTCCATAAACACGGTGCTTCGCCAGAAACCATTTATTTGCGATTGGATAAAACTATTATCATAAGTGAATCCTACTAAAGCCAAAGCTTCTCCCACACACTGTACTCTTCCGAACACAAATTTCATTGTAACCTTCGAATCAAAACAAACTCCAAATACGTGGGATACTAATTCATCAACATTGAATATCCTTCCTCGTACTAATCTACACTGGTATGAATAGAAATACTCCTAATGAGAAATGTTACTCTTACCACCTGGTAACAATTCAAAGTATGAACTGAACTCTCGTGCAATACCACAATCACTAAAAATAGGGCCTTGCTTGAATCAAACTGCGTACAGGTTATAAACCTCAATGACTTAACTTACCCAAAGTATCAACAATGCAATAGTACCATCAATTGCAAACTAATCAACCTTAAATAAGCTTAACAATACAGAGGTCTTAGAAAAATACCAGTGACAGCGCCAACTCCTTTAGTTCCTAGGGCGTCAGCATCTGCGTCTCTAGAAGTACCTGCATACACTTAAGCTAGTACTGGAGGTCGTGGCTTTGGTTTGGAATCCCCAATGGGAACAGTTCCATTTCTCCGGCCTCTTTTGGGACAATTTCTGGTCAAGTGGTCAGATTGGACACATCTAAAACAAAGTCCTAAGGTAAGTTTGCACTTGCCTCCATGGTTCTTTCCGCACATCCCACATATTGGGTACGTGGTCAAAATTGAGCTTCCAGTCTCGATGCCTTCTCCCTTAGCTGGTCCAGTAGACATCTTCTTCATTTCTAAATTTTCTTCAGTAGTATACAATGAAGTTCTCTTTCATTCGGTATTGATTTGGATTGCTAGACCTCTCTGCTCAGCCTCTGCTATTGCTGCCACGTTTACTAATTCTTGGTAATTCTTTATTCTTAGGCAAGCTACTTGGCTACGGATCCATGGTTGAAGTCCAGCTTGGAACTTTCTTGCCTGCATCCTTTGAGTAGAAATCAAGTGTGGTGCAAACTTTCCTAACACCATAAACTTAGCGACGTACAATTCTACGGTCCAACTGCCTTGAGTTAAAGTCGCGAACTCCTGCGCCTTTAGCTGTTTGATAGAATCTGGGAAGAATCTGTTGTCAACTCTTCCTTAAATCTCTCCCAAGACAATGCATCCAAACTTCCTAGTTCCCTAACTAGAAGCTGCCTTTGTGTATCCCACCATATTCCAGCTTCTCCTGAGAATAGGTATACAACATATAGAACCTTCTGGTCCTCAGTACATCCACAGATCTCGTATGTCCTTTTGAGATCCATAATTCATTTCTCGGCTTTTAGTGGCTCTTCATTACCAGAAAAGTTTGGATAAAGATGGATCAAGAATTTCTCACACAGACAGTCCCTGACTTCGGATCTGGGTACATGTGCTTGCTGATATTGCTGTTGTCTAAGCATGTCAGTCAGCAAACGTACAACTTCAGCTAATCCTCCATCCATCGGGAGATTCTGATTATCCTAATTTGTGACTCCCTCGAGGTTTTGAGGTATCCTACCTCGAGTCATGTCACTTCCTAAATCACACGAGTACACGTGTTACAACCACATACTATCTCTTATACTTCAAGAAATTCAAGCCTAATGAAGACTAAAATTTTAAGCCTAATATTTCGTGCATTTCCTAAGGATATGTGGATTTAAACCCAGAGACGTATTGCTCTGATACCACCCTGTGACACCCCCAAATTCCGCTTGGGATTGGACGGACATTTGAAGCGTCGAGACATGCAACACAAGGTTACCTGCCCCCGTTCATAACATATAAGATGCAATATTCCTAACATGCATCTAGTATTATGCAATATTCGCAGCGGATAATTTTTTTCTTCAGCAATACTATGCACCAAACTGAAATATCCCAAATACTTAAAACATACTTCAAACATAATGACGTACTAAACAACTGAGATCACAACACTAGTCCAAAATGGTTGTGATCAAAAGAGCGTTGGAGATTGAACTCCACAAATACAAGTAGTAATCTGAGGTAACTACTGTACCAATGTTTAGTCGATCATTTCTAGTTGGTCGATTCTCGATTCTCCTTCAGATCCTGTAACAAAATCTACCATTCGGGGGGAATGGTAGTTGGGACTACCACAATGAGATTTGATTACAAATCTCAGCAAGTTAACAGGAAACTTCCACACAGGTTAATGATGCATGCATGGCAGTAAAAACATGAATGCATAATCAAATCATAAGTAATCATAGCATAACTTGACATACAACATAACATAACTGGCATAACTTAAATTGAAACTGAAGCTTAGCGTGAACGTGACTTGAAACATAACATTGGACTTGAAACATAGCATGAACGTGAACTTGAAATATAACATGGACTTCAAACATAAAATGATCGTGAACATGCATAATTTGAACATGAACTTGAGCATGACATAACATAAATGTAAACTTGGAACATAACGTAAACATGAACATAACATAACATGAACTTGGAACATATTCTTGTCTCATGAGATTACCATGATTGCTTGAACGTAAACTTGAACATAACATAACGTGAAACATGACTTGAATTTGGAATCTTATTCAATAGACTTAATCATTAAAGTGACCATATGGGTGCTACACAGGTCCCCTTGAACCGTGTGTCCCTGCTGATTACCGCATCACATCACAGGTTTCTATACCAGCTGTGAGTGCGTTAATACGTACTCCACAGTTGTTGTGGCCCCACGTATTCTACGTGTCACAATTGCTGTGTCTCACGTAGTGTATGCTCCGCAGTTGTTGTGGCCCCATACTTCATGCTCCACAGTTGTTGTGGCCCCATGACTTATCTGTTTGTGCCACACTTGCTGTGGACACACGTAACATAATGTGTGGCACCATCGGCGTTAGTGCCTGGCGCGCTCCGGTGACCAGCTAATTAGGCCTCATTCGCAACCTGTTGACTGTACTTCGTCAACCCAGAGAATTTCACACCTATTTAGACACTCCAGCGTGAACAAAGGAGTTCCACTAGGATATTACCTCATCCTAGCACTTAGGGTCGTGATTGACATGAATGACTTAACTGGCAGACATGACATTTCGTAACGTGACGTAACATGAACGTGACATAAAAGACAGAAATCTTGACGTAGCGTAACGTGAAATGAACGTAAGACGACAAACATGACATACTTTGAAACATAAATGTAACAAACAACATTTCATAACATGGCATACATGTAACAGGCAACATTTCATAACATAGCATACCATGTAACAGACAACATTTCTTAACATGGCGTAACATGTGACATTGAATATTACGTGACATGAAATACATGTAACAGATGGCATACTTAACTTAACATGACATACTTGCAATGTATAGCAATACGTGACAGAATATCTTGTGTAACAGATGAATAATTCATGACAGAATAAATTCTGTGTAACAGATAAATATGTAATGACTTGGCATGGCACATATGATAACATGCATATATACAATTTAGTTCCCTTACTTATTATTCATACACATTAAACTGATAGTAAGTTAAAAGCTAACTTACCTCGATCTTCGCGCTTCGAGACAAAACTCAATGCGATCACGAGAAACTGAAAGTAGTAATTTTTAAAAATTAGAACTTAATCACTAACAATTAGGAATATGGATAAATATTAACTTAGAGTAAAATGACCATTTTACCCTCTACATGTGGAAAATGACCATTTTACCCCTAACTTAAGGATTTTGCATCCTAACTCCAAAAATCACCAAAATTTACATACCTTATGTAAATTTTGTCCTAAGCTCAAATATCAATTCAGAAAAATTTAAAACTAAACACAACCATTAAAACTCTATAGGGCCGAAACTTACAAGGCTATTTCCTTTGATTTTGTTGTAATTCTTTCAAATCTCAAAACTCATGATTAAACCAAAATTTTTCTTCTACTATACTCATAACATATTCCTAAGAATAATCATGTTTTGAATCATGAACAAAATTCATCAAAATCACTAAAACCATACTTGAACTTTTTGGTTTCTCTTCTAAGTTCAAACCAGATTTTTGTTTCTAACTTGTTTTGATCAACCTCTTGATCCATGACTTATAAAGAAGTGATCTTCAAACCGAAACATCACATGGTTCAAAAAGGTGTCCTAAAACAGATCCAAGCTTCAAACTCAAGATCACATGGGTAAACATCAACCAAAACATAAATTTAGCCAAGAACAACATCACTTTGGCCTAACCAAATATCTCCTTGCATAAAATTTCATATCTTCGAAACTAACATCAAATATCATCAAAATAACATTCTAACATGTATATAAGAGGCTTAGGATCTTCCAATAAAAATATCAAAGCCATTGGAATAAGATTAAACCATAAAAGATTTAAACTTTCTCAAAACAGAAACTGTTTTGCCTCTTCCAGTTTCTAAGTTTCTAGACCTAAGAAAATATTTCACCAAAACTTTTAATCATGCAACAAATCCTCAACCAATAATCATATACACATGTTAACAGTACTCCATAAAAATTTCGGACCAAGATCTATTCATTAGCTTGGTCAAAAACTCCAAAATATAACACACTCTCCAGTTTATCGCCCAGAATGACCTTTCTGGGGTCTTAACAACTTTTGACTGATCAAATGATCTCCAAATGGAACGAATAAGGTATCCACGCAAACTAGACTCCAAAATAAAGAACTTTCATGAAGGAAACATTGCGATGAAACACTTACAAAGGCTTCTAAATAGGCATTCAAAAGAGGTAAGAAAAACTGTTCGAGAGTGTCTTTTGTGTTTTATGAAGGAAAAGTGTAAATGAGAGTTGCTTTTCGTGGGAAGTGGACTGGAGAGTTTCTTACACAAGGTATGTAAAGTGATAGGACTGAAGGAATGGTTGAGTGTTTGCCTTTTCTTCTCATAAAAATCAGACCAAGATCTTTTCTTAAGGTGGAGTGTGAGAGTGAAAGAGTGAGGTGGCCCTTTAGCTTTGTCTTTCAAGAACCTTCTAGGCCCTTCTTGTAAAGATCTGGCCAGCCAAGTGGGGGTACAAAACTTAGCCATGAAGCAATCCTATGGTGACCAAATTCGTGGGCCTTAATGGACCTAAACCGAATGAGCCTAAATTTTGGGGGTTTGGGTTGCTATCAAGTCCAAATCCAATATCACTTGGCCCAATCAATTTTTCAGGGTTAGCAAGGTTGGATAATGATGTTCAAACACAAATTTGAAGGATTAATAGCATGTGGAAATGATTTAATCAAGTGATTAAACACAGTGCTAGAAATCAGATTAGAAAATGTTTGGAGGCCAACCTTAGGGTTTTGGGGAAACCGTTTAGGGTTCCGATTTCAACAATGCTTTTGGGCTTTCAATTGGATTTCCACCATTTAGGGTTTTACTAGGATGGAAACCCACTTTGGTCTGGCACAATTTGATTGAGCAGATGAAACAAAATTTTGCTTAAGTGGCATGATCTCACACCTTGATTCCTTCAAATCCAACAAACATTCCTCATGGTGCCAAGTGTCTAATATTATTCACTAAGTGTGGCTAAGATCTTGCCAAGTGTCCAAATAAAATTTCTCTAATCTAATTTGGACATTCCACACTATGATTTTGAAACACTGCAATTGGTGCGCTTATCGAAGTTACTATTCACTCCGAAAAAGTGAATCATAAACTTAACACTAAAAATTCCTAAATATTCATATTAACTTACAGTGAAAATCGTTTACTGAAATTCAACCTCGAAGTGCCCCTAAAAATAATTTCACAATTTCCAACAGACATTTCGTCCGGAATTATGAAAATAGGATATTGCGCCATAAAATTCTAAATAATCCACTGAGTCTAATGGCATGGATCATAATGCATTCTGACACTTCTAACCACCTCAAATAAATAAAACTCATATTTCTAGCAGCATAGTGAGTGATAACACTGACTATGTTGACAGACTAAAACCTATGCGATTGGTCGATTCGTAAAAACTTATGGGGTTTTCACGAGATTTCTAAAGTCAATAGAAATTCCACCAATGAATTTCTTGCGGGCTGTTACAAACTAGCCACAACTATTAGTGCCCAACAAAGAAGAACTTTTCTTAGCAACACAGAAGTGAATCCAAAGGAACAATGCAAGACCATCACACTTAGGAGTGGACGAGAAATTGAGAGATCACCTTCAGAGGAAACCAAGTCCACCGCTACAGCTGAAAATAATGGCCAAAGCAAGAATAAAGTAGAAGAAGAGGACGATACACCAAGAGAGATTGACATGCCTCCAGCAATTTCATTTCCTGACAATCCTCATATTCTCTCTACTCCACTTCCTTGCTCTCAATGTTTTCAAAAACAAAAATTAGATAAGAAATTTTCAAAGTTTTTTTATATTTTTAAGAAAATTCATATAAATATTCCTTTTGCAGATGCTTTGGAACAAATGTCAAATTATGTCAAATTTCTGAAGGACATCATTTCCAAGAAGAGAAGGTTAGAAAAGTTTGAAACAGTGAAGCTTTCTGAAGAATGCAATGCTATTCTTCAAAAGAAATTACCTCAAAACTTAAAAGATCCATAGAGTTTCACTTTGTCTTGCACTATTGGAAATTCATTTTTTGATAAAGTTTTATGTGATCTTGATGCTAGCATTAATCTTATGCCACTTTCTGTTTGCAGGAAATTGAGACTTGGAGAGATGAAACAAACAACCATTTCTTTGCAACTTGCAGATCGATCCATCAAGTATCCACGTGGAATCATAGAAGACATTGACAAAAGTGGATAAATTTATTTTTTCAGCTGATTTTGTGGTGTTAGATATGGAGGAAGACAAAGAAGTCCCATTGATTCTTGGCTGACCATTCTTAGTTACAGGAAGGGATTTAATTAATGTTCAAAATGGTGAATTAACATTGAGAGTGAACAAGGAAGAGGTTATATTCAACATCTACCAAGCCATGAGATTTCAAGAAGAGCTAAGCACTTGCTTTCGGGTAGATGTCATTAAGCAATAAGTAGAAGAAGCCTTCCAAGGAGATGCATCAGCCGATCACCTAGAACGATCTTTGCAGCATGATACATCACTTAGCAATGAAGTGGGGAGGCTAGAGCCGATTGTAGCAAAGCCAAATTATGCATTTTCTGAAAAAAAGAGATGCAGCAAACTACAAAGAAGTTTAACTATGATTTGAAGGCAGCAGGGGAAAAATGACTTCTTCAATTAAATGAGATAGATGAGTTCCGGAATGATACTTATGAAAATCAAAAGATATACAAAGAACGGACGAAGAAGTGACATGACAAACAGATTCTTATGCGTGAGTTTGCTCCAGGACTGTAGGTTTTACTCTCTTCAATTCACAACTCAAACTCCTCCCGGGCAAGTTAAAATCAAGATGGACAGGTCCTTATACAATTGAAAAAGTTTCCTCTTTTGGAGCAATAGACTTAAATGACAAGACAAGGAATATATTCAGAGTTAACGATCAGAGATTGAAGCACTATTATGGAGAACAAGTGGAGAGGAACTGTGCATTTATTTCTCTTGGAAATCCTAATTGATGAAGATTGAAAAGTCTGGCTATAGACTTTAAAACAAGCGCTTCTGGGAGGCAGCCCATAGAACTTTCTTTTATTTTTTTCTTTAATTTTTTTATTTAAATAATTTGGATTTTGATGCAGGTTTATTTAGCATGAATAAAGAGCTGAAAATTACAAACTACGACTGATTCACCATGAAACCAGGGAAGTTCCTTTCATTTCTTCAATCTTTCTCACTTTTGAATTATAATGAGGACATTGTTTAGTTTAAGTTTGGAGGTGTAAACTCCTATAGTTATTTTGTCTTCTTGATTGTTGGTCATTCTTTTGACTTATAATTTTATAAGTCTTGAGTTGTTGGATTCTCTTACCAAGCATGCATTTGAGTATGATTGAATTCTCTATGACTAATAAATTTGTGATTGAGGATGGGATTGAGAAAAATTTTCAAAACTTTCTTTTATGTCAAGTTGAGTTTTGCGGACTTTGATTTAAATCTTTGTCCTTGAACATAATTGAGCATCTAGTCATTATTTGCTTATTCCATTTTGCCTATGAAGAGAAGGAGTTGAATTAACTGGGTCAGAGAGGTTCAATCTTGCTTTGCTCTAGAATCTATTGACGGATCATTGAGGTGAAATCCTAGTTGATACCAAATATTAGAGAAATGATTTAGGTATTTTTTTTCTTGTCATAACCAAAAAGCTTTCCCAGTAGTCCTAATTATCATGCCATCATTGCATAGTATATTTCCCATAGTCAACCCATTTTTTTTATTTTTATTTTTTTTAAGAGCTGGTAGGCACATGTACACTAGTGGCCTCGTCCCAAGTTTATTAATAAACCCTTACTTGTGGCGGAGGAATACCGTGGTTATAAGCCAGGCATCTTGGAGATTACAAATAAGACTAGAAAAATCCTCTCAAATACAAACCATCAAAATCAAAATAAAGAAATACAATCCAACAAACCCAAAACAAGAAAAACTAGAGTAAACACCTTCATTTACGAAGGTAAGGAATACCGATCCTCTCAACACGTACAATCCCTTTAAGACACCGTGGTAAACCAAGATGCCATTCATAAATATTACTCTTTCCCATTTCTCCTTCTCTAGCTAGAAAATCAGCCGCACCATTACCTTCCCTATATTGATGGACCACTACAAAATTCACTCCCTCAAGCTCCACCTTTACCTCATCCCAATAGTCCCAAAGATACCCATAAGGAACATCTTCATTTCCGGAACCATTCTACCACCACACTCGAATCACTCTCGATAATAACATTATAAAAAAGAAAATTGTTTACAAAGCCGAATGCCCTCTAAAACAGCATTAGTTCGGCACCGTTGTTCGTTCCAATTCCAAAGTGAGCTGAAAAAGCTGCTTTAACCATGCCGTTATTATCTCGGATAATTCCACCACCACCCGAGTTACCTGGATTTTCACGACAGCTTCCATCACAATTAAGTTTTACCCAACCTGCAGGGGGTATAGACCAAGATACAATTTTTACAGGTTTCTCCCCGCTACCTAGATGCTCAACCTGGAATTCTTCTAGGATTTTAATGTCTTGGGTGGATAATTTCCGGATAGAGCTTAGATTACCAGCCAAAGAATTTACCCAATACCAAACATCTCCCCAAACTTTTGCTGTATTTTCCTGCACGCCTTCCATTCTAGCCTTACACCTCTTTCTCCATAAACACCAAGTAATTACACAAGGGATTAAACCAACTAACATACCTTTGATGGAGGATTTTTTTCCATAATAAAACCAGATACTAACTCTGGTCTTCCAAGGCCAATGTTTATAAATGGCATTCCCATCACAGCACTTGCCAGAGACCAAACAGTCGAGGCCATATCTCCTGAAGATAAAACATGATCCGTTGTTTCGGTTGCTTTCCTTGTGCAACAATCACAGGATGAAGCCAGATAAATACCTTTACTCTGCACTCTGTCATCCACGGCTAAACAATTATACCAAACTTTCCACATACAAATAGAGATTCTTTTCGGCAACACACTATGCCGAAACCATTCATGATACAAAGTGTTCGGACCTTTGGTTCTCACCACCTCCCACGCCGATCCGGTAGTAAAACTACCGTCAGTATTAGGTTTCCACATGAAAATATCTCTTCCGTTTTTACCAGCCACCACATTGTTTAAAATCTCCTCTATTATTTCAGCACCAACTAATTCCATTAACTGATCAGTGTTCCATGAATCATTAAGCCAACAATCCATAATACACAATTTTGAATTCAACACAGCCTCCATTCTTACTGATAGTGAACCCGAAGCAAGCCATTTGTCAAACTAGAATGAAGCATTTCCAACTCTCACTAGTACCTTAACATTCTCCATTACTTTCGGAAGACATAACATAACTGACTTCCAAAAACGGGAGTCTGTAGGCCTCTCAACATAGGCCAAACAAATTTCATATGAAGCAATTTATGTACATCTTTGAGCTCTCTCAAGCCCATTCCCCCTTCTGATATAGGTTTAAAAATTTTCCCCCAAGCTTTCCAATGAAACTTTATTTTACCATTCGCCTCCCCTCATAGAAAATTAGACAAAAAAGTGTTAATACGAGACACGATCACCAAGGGAATATTTATCACAGACATTAAGTGAATTGGCATGCTTGATAAAACATGTCTCAATAAAATTAATCTTACTCCTTGCGAAAGAAGCTTACCTTTCCATCCTACTATTTTCTTCCTTATTTTTTCAATAAACGGTTCCACAATCCTAGCGTCAATCTTCCTGATACCAAAGGCGCCCCCAAATATGTAACAAGAAATTTTCCTTCTTTAAAACCTGTAAGTCTCAACAAACGCCTTTGACGGGTTGACAAAATATGCTTTGACATAAACAGAGCCGATTTTTATTTGCTAATAATTTGACCCGACCACTTCTCATAAGTCTCAAGAGTATGAAAAAGGTTTTTCATAGATCTCTTGCCCCCATTTGCAAAAATAAGAATATCATTTGCATAGAGCAAATGAGATACCAAAGGGGCACCCACCGGATGATGAAATCTTCCAATACGCCTCGACTCAAATTTTGTTCTGAGTAACCTCGTCAGTACTTCCTCCAAAATAATAAATAACAAAGGTGAAAGAGGGTCCCCATGACACAAACCCCGAGTAGATTGAAAATAACCAATAAAAGTCCCATTCATCATAATAGAAAACCACGGGGACTCCATACAATTCTGAATTAATCTACAAAAATTATTAGAGAAACCAAAGACCCTAAAGACTTTCAAAAGGAAACCCCAGCTTACCCTGTCATAGGCCTTGGCCATGTCAAGTTTTACCATAACATTTCAACCAACACTTTTCTTATGTAAAGAATGCACCATTTCCTATGCAAGCGTGATATTTTCAAAAATACTTCGCCTAGGAATGAACGCCCCTTGTTCATGAGAGATTAATTTCTTTACAATCACTATTAGCCTTGAAACAGTAATTTTAGAAAAAAATTTATATGCCACAAAACATAAACTAATCGGTCTAAATTTATCAAAACTTGAAGGATCAGGCACTTTTGGAATTAAAACAGTGAAAGATGAAGAATAGAACCTGGTTAGGGGTGCACCCCTGAAAAATTCTCTAATTACCTCAATAACGTCATACTTAACAATATCCCAGCAAGACATGTAGAACTCGGACCTGAACCCATCCGGACCCGGACTGCTCTCCTTAGGAATTGAAAAAACCGTTTGTTTTACTTCTTCATTTGATGGCTCTGCGCAAAGAGTTGCATTTTCTTCCTTAGTAATAATTCCCTGGATCAAATTAGAGAGGACACACTCCTCAACACCCGAGTTATATGTTAGAAAATTATGAAAGAAATCAGCAGCTTCTTTATGAATAGTTTCAGCTCCCTCAAGAATTCTTCCATTAGCGAGCACCATCCGAGATATCTGCCCATTTTTCCACCTATGATTAATAACCGAGTGGAAGAAGCTCGTATTTTGATCCTCCTTCGTCATCCATCGTTTTTTAGCAATCTGACCCAAGCGATTATTTTCCCTTTTTTCCCACAGCTAGAGTTCAATTTTAGTAACAAGGAAATCATCCTCAACTTCCTCGGAGAAGCCTGCCTGTAATTGATTTTCCAGAAATTCTATTCGTTCCTTAAGAATTCTTAAATTGTCTTCCACCATTCCGAAAACATTTTTATTCCAAACACGTATAGCCACTTTGGTTCTTTTAAGTCTAATAGCAAGTTTGAGAACACCCGAGGCAGAGTCTTGCTTATTCAACGCATCTTTAACACATGACAAGAAAAACTCGTGCGAACACCACATATTAAGAAAACGGAATGGCGAAGGGCCATAAGATGAAAAAGGCACTTCTGGATAGACCATCATCAGGCAATGGTCAGAAGATTTCCACATTAAATATTCAAAATGAGCCGACACAAAATGTTGCAAGAAGTTATCATTAATAAGCACTCTGTCCAGCTTTGTCCAGCTTCTAGACACCCCTTCATGGCCATTACACCATGACATACGTTGACCAGAATTTAATAAATCAACTAAACCACAATGATCTAACAATCATTAAATTTTGACATAGAAATAAGCGGTCTTGGGTTTCCACCAATCCTTTCCGAATCCATGCGTATCACATTAAAATCACCCAACACCATCCATGGTATGTCTACCACTTGCGTCCCTTCTAATTGGTGCCATAATTCCCTTCTTTCAACATAAGAGCATTTGGCATAAACAAAGGTAATCACAATTTTATGGCAAGCCAAGACCAACCATCCAGAGACCATTTGAGATGTACAAGAAATTACCTCAAAATCATTCATATTTTGCCAAAACAACCACAACTCACCACCCTGACCTTCATTTGAGATAAAGTAATTATATTGTAAGAAATTCCCAAGAACAGGCATTCGATTCTCAGTTACAAAAGGTTCTGTGATGGCACATAATTTCACATGAAATTTTGTAAGAAGCTTCTTCAACCTACCTCTAAACTTACTCAACCCTCTTATCTTCCAAAAAAGAATAGTATCAGTCATAAACTTACTTTTGAGATAGGGTGTGAACCCTTTGAGACTTCCTCACCATAGTTGCCTCTGTCATTTTTGATTTCCCGATAATCAAATGATGCTCCGTGTCCTACTCATATAATTTTTCTTTTCCCAACAAAGATGATATTTCTCCCTCCTCTCTATCCGACGCACAGCCTAGTGCCAGTTCATCTTGATTTACACCATTGTTCACGTCGTCTACTGCCTCAGAGATTACATTATATGCTTGAGCCATTATTTCTCCAGGCGGTCCCATTTCATCACACCACACTTCCTCACATTCCTTATCACTACTCTCTGAAATATTACCCCTCACATTCTGACTTTCTATCAACACCTTTTCCATTCCAACTTCCTCTGTTATTCCCACCATTTCATGCCCTTCCACTGGAATATTCATAACTTGTGTGGTGGTAGGACCTGCCATATTATCCTAGTCTGCTACCCATTCCTTCAAACCAGTACATCCTTCTGATATATCAACACCCTCATTCTGTCGAGACATCAATTGTGGTTCCACAATAGCATCCTCTATTTTTTTCCTCAGAATTTTTAATAACATTCTCTTGGACTTCCACCCCAGAATTTTCAATAACCATCGGAATATTTATTGCATTCACCACCTGTGTATTACTTGGACCTGCCTTATTCTTCACTTCCACTGTCCGTCCCTTAAAGCCAATAAAACCTTCTTTATTCTTTGGCTGCCATTTCGCCTTGTCCTTCTGTTTACCATCATCTTGTTTTGTTTTGCCAACTCTGCAAACCGCTAATGTATGCCCTTGGCGGGAACAGTTAGAACAATAAAATCCAATCTTTTCATGCTTTGCTTCCTGCCAAATACAAGTATTTAGTGCCACAACAATAGGAAACCCTTTCATAGGTACCACAGACATATCTACTTCCACGCAAATACGCACCCCCGAGGCTCTCGTACGATTAAGAGTTGCATTATCTGTGCCGAGATATCGACCAAATCTGGTCGCCAAGATTTGCAAGAAATCTGTTATGTATAATTGCAACGGTAGCCCAAGTAAATAAATCCATTGTGTCTACAAAGGAGATTCTTTATTCACATCGAATTCTTTTGACCATTTGAAAAGCAGAAAGTTTATCCCTGCCAGTGTTCTTCTTTCACGTGCCCAGCCATGTACAAAGTCACGTTCATTTTTCATCTGAATAAGAATATGGAAATCTTCCATAAAACGGATCGTTGGTATGTCCTACAATCCCCATGTTTTCACCACAGACAACCGGATTTTGTCAATAGATGGTTGAAGCTTCAAAAACTTCATAACCAATGCGAAGCGAAATTCTTCAGCTGCCTTCAGCATTTCATATTCAGAAAATATAAAACCCAATTCACCATTAATCTCCACAGGGACACACATAGGAATTTTGAACGTTGCAGCCTCCACCTTCTTATTCACCACCTGGGATATGAAACTGCAAGACCTGAAGAAGCTTCGGGCCCCGCTGATGGGGAGGCCACCGGAGGGGCACAGGGTACCTTCAAAGGCAACCCTAGACATGAAGCTCCAATGCTTGAGACGAAGATAGGGATAAAATCACTATCTTGATTGCCCAAGAATCGCTCTCACTTTCTTGGAGGAAAGCAGCTCTCATTTATTACCATAGTCAACCCCCTTGAGCCTTATGTTACATAAGCCTTTATTTGTTCTTTTAACTATATAAACAATTCCCGTTCTAAGCTTGAAAAACCATGATTTACCTTTTACAGTTTGAGAAAATACTTTGGTGGAAATCTATGTTCAAAGAGAAAGTTAGTTCAAAGGAAATTATCCACATTATGTTTGCTCTGTTTGATCGAAGTGTGAAAAGAAAAGAAAAGAAAGTGAGCGATAAAAAAAAAAAAAAAAAAAGAAGAAGAAGAAGAAAAAAAATGGTATTTTTGATGGGTTTGTCTTTTATTCAGAGGTGATTTATCCATCATAGCAGAAAAAAAGAAGAGAAAATTCAATAAGTGGAATGTAAATCACTTCAGAGTTTGCTAAAGATGTAGTTGGTATTGTTTTATTGATTACAACAACAATAATGTCACCACTATGAATATATAGTCGAGAAAGAGTTATGGTTTGAAACCTGTGAAATTCTCTTTTATTGCTCTTTCCACCAAGTATTTTTCTAGTTTCCCAATTTGCTTTGATTTTCCATATCCATTTCTTTCTTAGACCTCACCATGTGACTTGTCATTACAACTTGATTAAAGACCTTTTGATCTCTAATTTTGGTGTTTGACTACATTAGTGGACATGATTTCTAAAAATTAGACTTATGGGGTTAAGTTTTGAGAGAATTCTTTTGATTTTAGTTGTTCTACTTTTAGTTTGCAGGTGGTTTGGAGTTAAACTAACAATATCACACACACACACACACACTCAAGGTCTTAGCTTTAGGTTGAAGTAAACGCTTAACTTTTGCTTGACAAATGACTAAGTTTTTTATTGATTTTCTTGCTATCTTTGATGTTAAAAGAGTAAGATACTAGTGATGAAATCTAAATTCAGATCATGGCTTGGTGAATGATAACACTTCTCTATGGGGTCTAGTTGATATTGTCTATAGTGGTCTTTTATTTTATTTTATTTTTTTGTTTGAGGACAAACAAAATTATAAGTTTGGGGATGTTTGACGACTTGCATAATTTCCTATATTTTATCACTTCTTAACTTTAAATTTTAGTATATTTTTATTTATTTTTTGTCATTAAATTTTATTTTAGATTTGAAGAAAAAAAAGATTTAAATTTTAGAAGCCTATCATTTAAAGACTCTCAGATTTAAATGAAAATTTATTCGAATAGAAGAGACGTGCCTTGGATGAGCGGACACGTAGAGAAGTTTGATTAATGGGGTTTCTATTGACGTAAATTGGAGGGGACACGTAGAAGAGAGTTTTTTTTTTTTTTTTAGTGGTTTGGATTCATATATGAGTTGAAACGGTTTGCAAATAATAGAATAAAATATTTTTAAAGGAAGAATGATCTAGAAATGGGATGAGGAATAAAGAAAAGAGGATTGCGGGAAAGAAAATAGTACTTTTGTACTATACACTTAATTTTTTACTGTTTATGTCAGTTATTAATTTGAAAATATAGATGGAGGTTGAAAACGTAGAGATGAAATAAAAACAACCTACTTGCCTTTTGGATAGGCAAATGAGACTTGCCATACAACCCAAATGAGATAGTTTGAATCTCATCTGGGCATCCAAACCGGGCCTTATTAATACATGCGGGAGGCCAGAGTATATATAATAGATTTTGTATGTGCGCAGAGTTAGGATTAGAGGGATATAACTTACAGATGTCCCACATGTATATCAATTTATATTTATTAGAGAAATGATATTTACATTTATAGATTGTGCAAGCACTACGCACTCCTTTTAAAAAAGTGGAGAAATATGAGATCTGTATGAAAAAATTAATTTCTTACAAAAAAATTAATTTTTTAATAATTGACCTCACTTTTTCAAAAGGAGTGTGTCGTACTTGCACAACTCATGAATGTATCTATTATTACTCTATTTATTATTATTTATATGAATTTTTAAACAAAATATTTTTATATAAAGTAATGACGTATGTACAACTTTTTTACCACTCTTTTTAAAATTAAATATTTTTTAAAACGATAGTATCTACGTACCTACCATACTAACGCTAGTAAAATGGTATGAATGGTAACAACGACATTCACATATGCTCATTATCTCATGATGTTTTCGGAGTACCTATCAGTATTGATAAACTTAGTGCACTTTATATGGGCCCCGAAGGTTGACGAGACCGAAACTATAGGAGCAGCAGTCGAGAACAGAAATGTTCCTTGTCACAAGAGGCTCTTAAGAACAGAAAAGAGAATTAAATGTTGCGTTTTGGGAATAAGACCTCTCCCACCTTTTGTTCCCCCCACCCCCCACAAGAGCTTAAGAACACCATGTTCTTGTAATAGCATTGGTTACCATGCTCTGTCTAGTCTTAGGATAGTCATGTTCAATTTAAGAGATTGAGATTTCTTTTATTTATTTATTTATTTATTTTTTAATTTTATCCAAAACTCCTTCGATCTTTAATTTAAAGACGAATAAACACAATATGTAGACTTGTAGAGTTTTCAGTATTTGATATTGTTTATGAACAATATTAATGCAGTAAGATCCATATATTGTATTCTCATCTAATTTTAAAAAATTATTTTAATAAAAAAATTATTAAAAAATCTTAATTTAATAAAAGTTTTGGATAAGAGAGGCGACGCTATAAAAAAATTATTTATTTGTAGCCAAATAATTTTAATAAAATAATTATTTATAATTAAAATAATCTATTTTAATTATAAATAATTTTTTTTCTATAATTAAATAGTCACAAAAATTTATCTTTGTTATAATGCGACTTTCTGAGCAGATGGATCTAATGCTCAGGAACTAAGAAGTGAGAAGTGGGTCTTTTTGTGCTCTATCTTGAATTGCCTACAAAAAGTTGAAAGGGAATTGCAGTTGCAGGCAATCTGGATCTGGACTATCTATTACCACGTGGTGGCTGCAGTGGTACTTGTTCTGCGCTTTTTTAAGATCTTATTCCCCAACTGAAGTGATATATGAGATTTAGGTGGCGTAAAACCGGTTTTATCTCATTTTATTTTATTATTATAATTTTTTAATTTTTTATATAAAATATAATAAATAATTTAAAATTTTAAAATAATAATAATATTTTATTTAACTTTTAACTTTTATAAAAAATAATTTATCTTATCTCATTATCCAAATGAAGTCTTAAAAAACTACTAACTTCGCAACCTCCGTATCTATTATCAATAATATTATATATAGTGGTTGAATATATAAGTGATGTACAATCGTTTTGAAAAAGAGTGAGATTTATTATTAAAAATTTAATTTTTTTTATATAAATCTTATATTTATTCATTTTTTTAAAAAAGATGATAAAGCGTTTCTACACTTTACAATTGTAAATATCATTTCTCATCTATTAATTATTATTACAAAGCCATTATTTATTCTAAAAATAATCATATTTACAGTTTTAAGATGTGTAAATTTTATGTACTTATGACAAAATTAATTCATCAAAATGCCCAAGAGATAATCTTTTTTTTTTTTTAAACTAAACAAAAAGAAACAACAATGAAAGCAGAAAAATAGATGTGATAATGATGAATTACAGTTTATATCTATTCCAGTAGACTTCGAAATCAGCCATAAAAGTCAGATCTGAACGATCTGATCCGTTGATCGGTCACTATCTTCCCAATGATCAGCCTAGGAAGCATTTTGTGTTGCTTATGCCTCACAAGAGGTGTTGGAGAATTCTAGATCCGTCTTTTTCAACCTTGAAGGAAACAAAATAAATTAAGAAAAGAAGAGAAAAGAAGGAACAAGTGGGAGAAGAGAGGGAAGAAGGGATGGAGATAAGAGGGAAAGAGAGGAAGAAAGAAAAAGATACGAGGGATGGAGAAAGGAGGGAGGGAGAGGGGGAATGAGAAAGGAGAAGGAGGAGGGGCGAGATTTGGAGGATTTTGAGAGAGTTTGAGAGAGAGAGTCGGCACTAGGGTTTCTCAAACATAAAAAATCCTAATTCGTGACAAATATAAGTCCATACTTAATTAGACATGATTTAAATTAATATGAATATTTGGACATGCTAACCACAAGTTATATTATAATTTCTTGGTGACACTACAATCTAAGGAATAGGATTCTCAATTTCACTAAAATTAATGGATAACGACCATTTTGTAATAAAAATACAGGGGTACGTTGTTAGGTGTCTCCGAGTTTGGGAATCCATGGAAGCCAAGATGGGAGCTTTAGGATTTTTTTAGTTAGGAGGCTGGAAGATGGAAGTGTGCGAAGTGAAGTGGAGTTTGGGCTTTGGGGAGTTTGGGTCTTCAGGAGCTCAAAACGGCGTAGCACTGGTAAGTTCTTTATGGGCAAGAAACGATGTCACCTAGCTAAGGAAGAGAAACGACAGAGTTTTGAGCAACATAAATGACTGGGTTCTTGATGTAAACGCACCGTTTGAAGTGTTATAAAACAATGTAGTCTTAGTTTATCTTCAGAAGTTAGTTGCAAGGGCTTTTCTGTATTTTCAATTACAAATCTGTTAAGTATCACGCCAGGATGATGTTTTGCAACATTCTGGAGCATTTTCTCATCTAAATTAGTGTTTGTCTAAAGGAGGAAGTAGGGACCTTGAATCCCCCACCGCATATGAACAACTGAGGTATTTTCTATCACTGTGTGTGCATCTTCTTCGCTGTGATTGTCCTGATTCATTTACAGTTACTGTTCACCATTGGGAATCATAACATACGTACTTTGTACAATGTATTTCTAACAAATAGAGAGAAAATTATTTTATAACTTTTATACAATACTTTTCAATAAGACGCCATTAGTTTTTGAATTTATTGTAATGTTTTTCTTTGGCTTTAATGGGTTTGAATTCAAACAATAATAATTTTTGAATGGAAAATTATGCAAAAAGTTGTAAAATAATTGTCTCTATATCATTTCCCGATAAGTAAAGTGAGCAAAACCATTTTCACATGGCATAGAGTCTCCATGCATTTGTGGCTTAAGAAATCTTTGTTAGATTATCTATATATATAGATATTTTTATGACAAAATTAATTCATCAAAGAAATTAATGCAAACACCCTCTACAAGATTTGACAATTAATACTTGATTTTAACACATTCTATATCATCATTATATATATATTGACCTAAGATCTATACACAATACAAGAGACTTACGATTGTTGATAGTACTTAATTAACTATATACTATTTATTATTTCTACTACTAAGGGAATTAAGTTGACATCTACAACGATTCATTTATATTTATTAATATAAGACCGATAACCGTTTATGGTTTTTAGAATCATTTAGTGTTATGATTGATAAGATCAATTTAGTTTGGAAAACTACACATTTTTGTTGTCTGTATAATTGGAGCCATGTGCTATTGACTAACCTAATAAACTATAAGACACAATCGTTAACTGTTAACCATTTTTTAGTTAATTCTAACGAAATCGAGTTTGATTGTATTCATTAATGCCAGAACATAGCAAGATTCGACCGTTGATCGTTAACCGTCAACCATTTTCTATTTAATACTGTTGAAATCAGATTTGATATAATATATTAAGATTGGATTATATTCATTAATATAAATCTATTAATTGTTTATCATTAGCAGAAATACTTAATGCGTTCGAGGAGGGCAAAAATCGCTAGAAAGGTCTGAATGAGGCCTCAAATTGGGTTGTCCTGGCCCGGCTTGGTAAATAGGGAGGGCCCGGCACAAGAATGCCCATTGCTCAGAGTTTAGCATCTAAACCCCAAAGAGATTGAGATTTGTCCCTTCACCCAACGTGGGTTTGGTCACGGAAAGTACACCACATGGTCCGTGGAGTGGACGTGGCCCTGACTGGGGAAGCTTGCTGAGAGCCATGTTGCATTAGATGTCTTGGTACGCACAATCGGAAGACATGCATGTAGCAAGATAAGCACGTAAAAGACTTGGAGGGTTGCCGCATTGAATGTGGCAGCATGGCCACTTGGGAAATGGGGAGGGCTATCAGGCCACTGAAGGAGTATGGCTACAAGACCCCAAAGGGAGAATGTAAGTAAGAAAGTAAGAGAAACCAAAGGTACGTTCGATATCCCTTTTCCAAAGTTAGTCGTAAATACCTTTTCATGACTGACTTAGGCATCATAGGCTCCGTCCTGCATGGGAGCTTCGTCATAGGTGTGCGAAACATGTTATCAACAGTTGCTCCATTTGTGGGATGGTAGTGAATTCATTGTGCATTTTGCATGCCTACAACGACGAGTTCCCGAGCAACCCATGACCAGGACATCCCCAGTATGGACGAATCAACAAACAACACCGTGAATAACAGACTTGTAGAAATGGAGGAAAAACTAGAAGGAATGGACCCTGAAGTGAAGCACCTCCAGAAGGAAAACGACGCATCAGAAAGAGGAGAGATTTGAGGGAGGAGCCATACCAAGCCAGAGAGAACACAATGACACAGAATCGCAAAGCGGGGGCAAGCTAGCTCTTGATAATGAGGAGAAAAGAAAGATGCATAGCGACCTCATGGACAAATATGAAGAAATTACCAGGTAAATAGGCTCATCATCATTAGTGGACCGCCTGCTCAACGCCACATACTTGCCATATAGTGCAAAAGTCATGGTGTGCCCAACTAAGTTCAAGGTACTACAAATTGAGCTATATGTAGGACCTAAAGACCCCGTGGAATATTTGGAAACGTTCAAGGCACATATGACACTCCATGATTCCCTAGGGGAAGTTGCGTGTAGAGCCTTCCCTTTGGCCCTTAGAGGGGTAGCGAGAACGTGGTTAGGAACCTTGCGACCGAGCTCCATCAGTAGTTTTGAGGAGCTCAACAGAAAATTCTTAACCCAGTTCATGGCAAGCCAGCGTAGGAGGCGACCAGCCGCATACCTTCTCAAGATGAAGCAACTAGAAGACGAAAGCCTAAAACTTATCTGGCGAGACCCAACAGGGAGCGTATGACTGTGAGTGATCAAAATGAAAAAAAAAAATCACGTTGTAGCACTCCTAGGGGCATTTGGCCTCGAAGCCCCTTCATAGCGGAATTGTCTAGAAAAGCTCCTGTGACATTGCGAGAATTTATGGATAGGGGGGATGACTTCGTCAACGTAGAAGATACCTTGAGGGCATTGATCGGGCCAAGGAAGTGCGAGTCGGGTCAAGCTGAGGACAGATTAAAAGAAATCGAGAGCGATAAGGTAAAGAAGAAGGAACAAAGGGAGAACAAATATGTGTACGTAAAAAAAAAGGATAGTTGCATGGCCCCCAAGGGTCAGACCTACAAAGTAACACATTTGAACCTACACGTGAGGATGGGGCACAGAGAATACGAGTTAAAAGGAGGCAACGTGAGCTGTTATGGTGGCCACACCTGCCCATTCTCTGCCTACCACAAGGCTATAGGGATAAGATAGAAGACTGCCACAACCTCAAGCAAAAGACAGTAGCGATGATGGAAGATGAGGAGCTGGAACAGGTAATTGCTCGACACTCTTCGCCCATAAGACAACTTGCGAGAGATGGCAAGAGTCATATTAGGAATCTAGGAGAAGCGGGAGCTTAAGATAAAAAGGGATGGCATGAGGAGATGAGTAAAGTGGCCCGTGGCAGAGTCTGGGGAGGAGCAACACCCCCTAGGAGAGATTCAGACTATAGTAGGGGGATTTGTCGGAGGTGGTTAAACTTCCTCAGGGAGAAAGGCATACGCTCGGAGGGGGTCAAACTTCCTCAAGGAGAAAGGCATACGCTCGGAGGGCGAGGTAGATAGAGGTGTTCGCTTGGAAGGGTAGCCTAAGAAAGTCGAGGAAAGAAGGATCAACACCATCTGATTCGGTGACAAGGATAGCCAAGGGGTACAATACCCTCACGACGATGATGTGGTAGTAACCATTTTGGTCACCAACTACATTACCTGGAGAATCTTGATTGTCAACGGGAGCTTTGATGACGTCCTCTTTCGGGGTGCTTTCGCAAAGATGAGGATCAATCTCGACCCACTTCGTCCATCACTGACCCCACTAAAGGGATTCTCAAGAGAGGCTGTCCAACCAGAGGGTGCCATCACATTGCAGATAACAGTGGGAACAAAGCTACAAGCCTCTTTCGCTATGGTGGACATTCTACTGGCTAGAACTTCCTTCTTATACAATGTGATCATTAGGCACCCGACCTTGAACAATTTTGGACCAATTCCACTCGAAGACCAAAAAAAGAATTGACAAGCCTTTGGAACTTATAATTCTAGACTAATACCACATGGAGACCATGATAAGAATTAGAACTAGATTGAGGCCCAAAATCAGGCAGCAACTGGAGCGACTCCTGACTGAGCACAAGGATGTATTTGCCTAGAGCCACAAGGACATGCCCGACATTGACACCAAGTTCATTGAGCATCGCCTCACCGTCAACCCAAAGGTCCAAAAAGTCCAGTAGAGAAGGAGTTTTAGCATAGAGAAATACACGACGATAGCAGAAGAAGTTGACCGCCTACTAGCCGCGGGTTCATCAGAGAAGTCCAGTACCCAAAGTGGCTTTCAAAGGTAGTCGTAGTAAAAATGCCCAATGGCAAGTAGAGGATGTGCATTGACTTCCCGATCTGAACAAGGCATGTATGAAGGATAGTTTCCCCTACCCCAGATCAAACTAATAGTTGACTCCATGACAAGGCATTGAATGTTGAGCTTTATGGACGCCTACTTTGGCTACAATTAGATTCGGATGAGCGAGGACGATTGGCATAAGACCTCTTTCGTGAAAAATCGATGACTGTATTGTTATCGGGTAATGCCCTTCTGTCTAACGAATGCCAGGCCACTTACCAAAGGTTAGTGAACCGTATGTTTAAGGACCAGATTGGGAGTAACATGGAAATTTACGTGGACGATTTGCTCATAAAAATCAATAGGCCTGAGCACTATATGACAGACGTGTGGGAGACCTTTGTCATTCTGCTACACTACAAGATGAACGTTAATACGGGGAAGTGAGCCTTTGGCATGGACTCGGGCCAGTTGTTGGGCTTCATGGTCTCGGTAAGAGAAATCAAGGCCAATCCTAAGAAAATTGAGGTGATTCTTGGCATAATAATGCCCAAGAACCTCAACGAGGTACAAAAATTGGTTGGGAGAATCGTTGCGCTTAATAGATTCATATCCAGGTCAATGGAAAAGTGCACCCCCTTTTACAAAAGTGATGTGTAAAATTCACTCGTGGAACGACAAATGTAATGAAGCACTTTGATGCCTAAAAGAGTATTTGGCCCAGTCCCCCCCTCCTTATTCAGGAACGTAAGGGGAAGTTGTTTATTTGTACCTATTTGCTTCCTCAAATGCAGGATCGACAATGTTAACGAAAAATGAGGAAAATACCCAGAGACCAGTGTAATACATGAGCAAGGCCTTGAAAGGACTCGAAACATGTTACGCTCATGTGGACATGTTGGCGTTCGCACTTGTGAAAATGGCCGACCGGCTAAGGTCTTTCTTTCAAGCTCACCCAAAGAAGGTGCTAATAAAAACTCCTTTAAGAAAGGTCTTGAGGAAGCCCAACAAGTCTAGGTGCATCGTGAGCTGGTCAATTGAGCTGAGTGAGTTCGGCATTGAGTATCTCCAGCGGGGCACATTAAAAGGGAAAGTATTAGGGGATCTTATTGTAGAATTTATCGATTTTCCCAAACCAGTGTAAAAAAGCTAGCTGAAAGTCATGGTGGATTGACATCAATGACTCCTCTTGCTAATTAGGAGGAGGGATGAGCACGTTCATTATGACCGGAGATGGAAAAGAAATATTTTGCCATAAAATTCACATTCAAGACAACCAACAATGAGGCAGAACATGAGGCGCTAATGGCAAGACTCACCATAGCGGAAGTGTTGGGAGCTAGGGAGATTGATGTACAGGCAGACTCATAGGTGCAAGTTAACCAGGTAACAGAGGAGTACACAGCCAAGGGACACAAGCTAAAGATGTATCTACACCAAGTTTGGGAAAAGTTTGACCACTTCGAATACTTCACCATCAAGTGAATTTCATGAAGTGACAGTTGAGAGCGAACCGATTAGCACAAACCGCATTTGGGATAGATGAATAAGCCCTTCCTTGTGAAGTAATTACCAAAATATTGGAAACCCCTTTGGCCGGACTATTGATCTCGGAGGTGAGCTTGGAGATACCTGAATGGGCATTTAAGGTAGTGAAGTACCAGACCGACGGTGGGCTTCTTAAAGACAAACAAGTGGCGCGAAAGGTAAGGAATCAAGTAGCCCGCTTTACCCTTGTAGATGGGGTATTATACAGGAGAGGTTTTTCTACGTCCCTCTTCAGACATCTTCTCTTAGAGAGGCACAGTACGTGATGCGGGAAATTCTTGAGAGGGTATGTAGGATCCACTCAGGCAGAAGAGCTTTAGGCAGAAAGGTCCTAAAAGGCAAGATACTACTGACCACACGCCCTCAGGGACATGCCGAAATTTGTTAAAAAGTGAGTAAAATGGCAGCTGCATTTTGATGTCTCATTACCCATCGGAAGAACTAACGTTGACCATCTCTCCTTAGCCCTTTGCACAATGGAGAGCTAACATTGTAGGACCCATACCTTTAAGGAAGGGGGGGGGGGGAGGTTTGTTGTCATCGCAGTGGATTACTTAACGAAACGGGTAGAGGCCGTAGCCCAGACAAGCATTAATAAGTGTGATTTTTATGTATTTTTATTACTTTTTTATTTATGAAAAGTTTCATTTTTCCTTTAATACTATTGATTTTATTTTATTTATATATATATTTATTTTCTCGGATTTGAAGGAATGAGAAGATTTAGTGTGAAATGAGAGCATTTTGGGACAAAAGAAGAGACTACAGATCCAGGCCGATGAGAGGCAGCCAGATCTGAAGAGAGCCGAGGAGATTTAGGCCAGGAGACTTGCGACCAGAAGGAGCAACCAGAATTTGCAACTAGAATTGGCGACAAGAATTAGGCGATAAGTGAGATATTTTACCTTCTAGGCAAGAAGACTTGGCGCAAGGCTCCGGGCGATTAGATTGGGCAACCAGTCTAAATGACCAACTTAAAAGACCAACCAAAATGACATCTTGGGCAACAGCTAGCAAAGGAAAGCAGCTTTACTGCTTGGTAGGTTGGCGAGAGGGTTCTATCATCCTAGTCGGGAGTCTTTCCTCTCGGTAGGCGAGGAGACCAGTTATGTTTAGATCACACGCATCTACTCGGTGGGACCCTTTGGAGCTCCACAATCAATCTAGTAACCACCAAATCCTCCCGAACTCCGTAAATCAAGCCGCTTATTACTGAATCTTCCATTTTAGATAATTCCGTTATTCTTGGGATAATTTATTTTATGTTAACTTTTATCTTTAGAAACTATTTTCCAGATCTTTAGGTTAGATTGTAGCCACATTTATCTTATTTCCAGATTTAAATTTTGACATCTATTTAATCTCTTCTTGTGGGATGAGTAAAAGGGAAGAGAGTTTGAGTTTTATATTTCAATAGTCCAGAGTTTATCATTTAAGTTTCTTTCAAGGAGCCGGATTTGGAGGGTAGAGGTGAGAGGTGATTTGTGATTAAAACTCTAGGATTAAGTACCATTAGTTTAGTAAATTTAGAGATACTTTTACCGCAATTAGTGTGATTTTTTGAAAAATCCAAAGAACTTAATGAGTCTCCAATTAGTTAAATTCACATAGAGATATGAAGTTATTAGTTGGAGATATTTTTGGTATTTTTCGAAAGAGAATATTGAATACATAAGGGATTTTTATCATCAACTTGGGATAATTGGAATTCTATAACAAGGAAGAATAAATTGTGTGGAATTTGCTAGGTGAAATCAAACGCTCTAGATCTATTCTTATTATCTTTAAAATCTTAATTTTAATGTTATTTTCTTCAGCTTAATTTAGATAATCTATTCTTCAAATTTCAGTTTTCCAAATAGTAATTAATTTAGTAAATTTCAATACTCAATAGCATAATTATTCTCTGTGAGTTCAACATCTGTTTTCTTTAAAACACTTTACTACTTGTTATGATTCTGTGCACTTGCAGATATTTTCAGCACAACAACCATAAGGACCAACAACATCACTGGGTTCCTCTAAAAGGTCATCGTGTACTAGTTCGGTGTACCAAGGTATAGAATTTTGGATAACGGATGGCAGTTAGATTTCCACCGCTATTGGAATTGGTGCGTTGAGGTTGGGATCAAGGTCACGTATGCCTCCTTGGGCCATCCTCAAGAAAATGGGCAGGTCAAGGCCACAACTAAGACCATGGTTAGCATCTTAAGGGAAAGGTTAGAAAGCATTAGGGGACTATGGGCCGAGGAACTCACGGGAGTCCTGTGGGCATATAGAACAATCGCAAAAACCCTGACAGAAGAGACCCCATTTACTATGGCTTAAGGGAGAGAAGCGGAGTTGAATCATAGGGGTTGGAAGACAACCTTAACTTGCTGGAAGAGAGGAGAGAAGAACCGGGAGTCAAGAAGGTCTGCTCATAAGAGGATGGCCGAGTGCTACTTCAACAGGATGGACCTCAACCATCATCAACACAACTAAGGAAAAAGCGAGACATCTCCCTTTAATTACTAGAGGGAGAAGTGGTGGGCAAAGATGGAGTCCCCACCCCGTTTGTTCTCGAGAGACCAACCTTCTCTTGGGAATTACCCCTAAAAGGAGTGTTAGAATTATTCGGAGGAGGAGGAGATGGGGGTGAGCACTTGAGGCTGTTAAAAGACTCAACTCTAAAGGATGGCAGGGTCGGCCTCCTGAGTGAACCTTCCATGGTTGGGTTCCAACCCGCCACAGGGTTCGAGGAAACCAAAATCTATCATTGCCCCAACTTCTTCTTCCCCTTTGCGGGGTATCTTCACCAAGTCACTAGGAAGCACCACTACGAGGTCCTTGAGCGTAAAGGAACCCTCTCCACTTGAGGGGCTCAATCACGAGCCCATATGCTCTGTAACTTCCTCTTCTCCTCGGGTAAGTACTTCTGCTAGATCCTCCGAAAGTGCCATGATCGAGTGGGTTGGTACAGAACCCCACTGCAGAGACACGGGAAGTCAGTGTCATCGCTCAAAGGGCGTCGACTCTGAATCTCTTCTGAGCCACGGATGCAGGGGCAATCAGAGCAAGGCCTTTTCTGTTCCCACTTCAAGAGAGAAGGGGGAGGCCTCTTCCTACTAGGGCCATGAGTTGCACCCAAAATTTTGGACAATGGCCATCCAACAAAGCGAGATTGGCTTGAAGACATGAGGAAATTATCTATGTTCTCCCGAGTAAGGAGAGCGTTGGTCATGACCCCATCTGAGTTCGCTCTAACCCAGGAACAAAAAAATTCTAGATGACCAACTTCTTGCTAGGAAAGGGTCAAGTCCAAAGAATTTCAACAGGAATACGCCCCCATATGGCTTGAACAGGAAACTCGTTGTGCCCCGCTTCACCCATCGAAAACTCGCAACCAGCATTGAAAAGAAAGACTTCTTGCTCCATTCTTTGATATGAGAAAGGCGAGACTCTAGCTGCACTACCTTACTGCTCGTCTAAACATGGAAGCTATACAGGTTGCCCGAGTGCAATCAAATGCTATGAGAATGAATGAACTCATGGAGCATTCTGTCCGGGTACTTGTCGTACGTCAGTTCCAAGGCTAGACGCCATGCCACGCAGCATGACAATAGGATATCCCCAAGGTTTGATTTTGAGCAAACCTCTTTTGACCGAACAAATGATCATGAAAACCAATGTTAAACATATTCATAGAAACTAGACTCAAAGATAAACAACTTTTGTGAAGAAGATTCTTTGAGAAAATACTTACAACTACTTCAAAAAGGTCGAATAATTTGAGCTAGAAAATCAGCCTGCAAGTCTCTAGTTTTCTCTCCGAGAAAAGAGTTGGAAAGTGATGAAATGAAGAGGGAAGGGACTTGTATGCCTGTTACACTTTTGGAGGGTGATGGGAGGCTATGAATGACACTTGGAATGATGGTTGTGTCAGCCAAAACAAAGGGCAAAACCAGCCCATGGTTTTCTGCCTTGGATTGTCAAGTGAGAGAGAGGCATGAGGTGGCTTTTTGCCTTCACATCCTGTACTATTTGGGGCTGCTTTGAGTAGTGTTTGGTTAGCCATGACAGGGGAGAAGTTCCTCCACAAACCTTGCTAAGGTGGCTCAATTTCATGGGCCTTAATAGGCCTTTACCAAATGGGCTCCCATTTAGGATTTCAATAGGGTTTGGTTGGGGTTTGGGTTTGGGTTGTTCTCAAGCCCAAATCTAGTTTTTCTTGGTTCAATAAAATTTCCAAGGTTTAAAAGGATAAATAATGATGTCATAACTTGAATTTGAGTGGTTAGTAGCATGTGGAAGTGATTTAATCAAGTGATTAAACACCAAACTAAAACTGAGTCCATTTATGGTTCGCAAGCAAACTTTGGGGTTTGGAGAAACTGTTTAGGGTTTCGGCTTCAACCAAACTTTTGAGGTTTCAATTGGATTCCTAGTGTTTAGGATTTCACTAGAGTTGAAACCCTTTTTTGTTTGACATAAATTGGATGGTTGGATGGAATGGTGTTTTACTTAGGTGGCATGATCACAAACCTTGATTTCCTTCATTTTTTCCATCTCATAGTTCCTCTTGGTGTCAAGTGTCCAACACTATTCACCAAGTAAGACTAAGATCTTGCCAAGTTTCAAAATAAAACTTCTCTAACCTAATTTGGACATTCTACACTGTAATTTTGAAAACATTACTCTTAGGTACTATTATTGAGGTTACTATTCACTTTAAATATGTAAAACTTTGAAGTGCCTCGAAAAAATCAAAACTCATTTTCGAACCAGCGTTTCATCCGAAAATCGAAAGTAGTTTTATTGCACCATAAAATCCTAAATATTCAAACGAAACTATTGGCATAGACCATATCTCATTCTGAAATTTCTAGGTATCTCAAATAAATAAAATCAAATTTCTGGCACCATAGTTAGTGGCAATACTGACTATGCCAACAAACTAAAACCTACAATTGGGTCGATTCGTGAAACTTTCGAGTTTTTAGGAGGTTTCTAAAGCCTAAGAAATTCATCCCATGACTATTAGTAGAGGTGATTGATGCAGTGCGTACGAAGATCTAAAGTGCAATTTCTGACTTACATATAGAGATGGCTAGCATTTCCACAACTCAGTTGACGATCAGTACTAGGCTGACACAGATGGGGACACACCTAGTTGTAGTCGAGGAGGTGGTAAAAGAATTGGGGTAGTAGTATATATATTTAGCATTTTTTTAGGTTTTTGTATGGACACTCAATATTTTGTAAAATTAATTTAATTATGAATGATATATGTATAAGTAGTATTATGAAGTTTTGCACATAGGAGGTGGCTGAATCTTTTTGAAACTCGAGTTGATGATAATTATTTGCTTCATATAATATAATCAAGAGTTAGGACGAGTTACTCTCCTCGATCCTCTCTCTCAATAAATTTTCAATTTTCATTTTGATAGACGATAGGCCGTAATATATATATATACACACACACACACGAGGTGAATATTGTGTTTTTAAGTTTATCACCAGGAACATTAAGCCAAAGTTTAGGACTCAAACACTTTACATGGTAGAATATATAAGTTTTTCGATCGAAGACTACACTACTATTACTAATTTAAAGAAATTTAAATTGACATTATATATTCTGTTAAAAACTATTCTTAGTGTATGGAATAATAATCATATATAGAAATGAGAGTCTAAGAAGTTAACCAATTTATTATCTTTACAGTATAATAATAACTTTATTATTATCATTTTCCATACTTAAATTCCACTCAATTAATAACTGAAGTAATTGCATTAATTATAAATTGGTGAATATATGTCTGTTGTGTCTCTGCATTTATAATTCGATGCATTATGAGGTACGTACAGCATTCCTGCCACTTTGCATTTCTCCTTCAAAATTTTCATTGTGTATAAGTTTGTAAAATGTAAAATAAATAGGTGAATACGGCCAATTGTATCTCTGCATTTAAAACATAATCTAGGAGAGGCCAAGCTTTCTCCATAATTGGTAGAAAAATAAAGGTTTGATTTTCATGGTTGTTATTTCTAGTGGCCCCCACCTCACTATCAAATTAAGGTAAAATTGTTATAGATGGAATTTAATGTGCATGCCTTTTAATTGGAAGTTTGTATTAGCACAATTATGCTGAGTTTTGTGTGATACTAATATTTCAGAAAAACCTCATAAACTATTTACCAACTTTAAGAGTCTCGAGTCAAAATAAATAGATTCAGACAATCCAGAACCTTAAATTACCTCATCAACAAGCACATGGCTTCCAAGTACGTTTCTTCATGTACGAAGATTAATATAAATAGATGGAAATGTACATGAATGAAGGCCACTCCCATTTCTCTTTCACAAGCTTTTTCTCTAGGGTCGCAATGATGCTCATTTACGAGATCAAGGCTCATGAAAATAACATAGAAGCAGAGACACAGATCCTTGTGCCATTGGCATTGGGATGTAAGAAGAGTTGTTACATCGAAAGGGGGCAACATAGTTTCCTCATGCAATTTGAAAGAATGGATCATGAGGTAGTTTAGCTAGCTAGGTTTCCCCTACTTTTCAATGCTTTGAAAAAAGTTTTTATATAAAGTGTGGAGCTTTAAGCACATATATAAATTGTTTTTTATGGCTCGATCTAATTTTTGTTGGTTTGTTCCCCTCTCTCTATCTCTTCAAGAAGAGTTTCATGGTTCTGAAAATCTTTTTGGTACCCTTTGTTCATCATCTTCCAAAATCTATATCAAATACTGCGAAACAAACAACTTTAGGTTAAGGGTAATCTAGAAGTTGCAGGCATGCACAAGGGAAGTGGTAGTTTTCAGTTTACATGAAAACATATAAATAATCTAATACATGATATTCCATGATATCATTGATCAATATGTAATTCTTCAAAGTTCATAGTTTCTAAGATTATAATAACGTAATCGCTCATGTTTATTGCTTACATGCATTGTCGGCCTAAAACACTGCAGCTATAAATTATTTTTGTTAGCACACATATAAGAGATGAATGTGTAAAGTTGAACAGACATCTATTTTTTTGACAGCATTACGTACGAAACAAAACCATTAATCTTTACGGTTGTTCGGGCACCGAAGCTAGATTTGAGTCACATGTGGAATGCACCGATTTCAAAGTTGATGGAGTGCTTAGAAAATGCCAGAACATACATCCGGAGAGGTACGGTAATGTTTTTCTTCCTTTGCCTAACTTTTCATGATATGCTCTGTTTGGAATGAAGTATTGTTTTTGAAGCTGAAAATATATTTGTTTTACATAATGCTACAGTGATTTTGTGACGGATATTGTTTTCTTACAAATAATATGTAATAGTGTGGTAGAACGTACCCATGATCAGTACAAGAAATTCAAACAATTGTCTGAAGAAATAAATCAATGCAAACATCCACTACAAGATTTAACCATTTATACTTGATTTTAACACATTCTTCATCATTATAGACATAAGATCTATACAAATACAAGAGATGAGTGTTGACAGTCAATTAACTATATTTTATTTACTATTAAAAAAAAATAAATTTACATCTATTAAATTTATTGATATAAGACCGTTAATTGCTTACCGTTATAAAAAACACTCATCGTTTGTTTTCAGAAAACATTTCATCTCATCTCATTTAATCATTACAAATTTCCCAACTTCCAATACAAAATAAAAATAAACAATTCAACTTTTTCAAATTCCAAAACAAAAATAATATTAAAAAATATATTCTAATAATATTTTATTCAACTTTTTAACTTTAATCTCAACTCATCTCTGAAAACAAACGAGCAGTGTTCTAAATTTCTAATTGATCAGATTGATGTAGAATGGTAAACCTACACATTTTTGTCATCTTTATATTTGGAACCGTGTTGTAGACTAAATTAAATAATTACAAGACACTGCATATTTAGCACATGATATGCCGCAAGATTGAAGACAAGTCACCTAAATAAGAATCACCTTAAACTTTGGTATTACTCCCCATTGTAAGAGAGAATACAAGAAAAAAGGAGGATAAAAGAAAGAAAACGTAAGAAGAAACCAAAATTTGGGAAAAAAGGGTTAGGAAAATTAATTAATAGTTTCTAGTAAGAGGGTTATCAGGCATTCAATACAATTAATATTATTGATAGCTCGGTTTACATGTTAATATCAATGGTGTAGAAGGTAACATTTTCATCATGGAATTTGATAAACATAATAACTACGGTTAACTACCGTCTCATATTCTTGCATTAAGAATTATTATTAAAATAGATGGTGTGCTCATAGTTGTACCAATATCCTATAATGTTGCAGATTACGACTTTCCCATAGTTACTATAACGTTGAATGTGGTAGCCAAATTAGTTACAAAACTCTACCACTAGATTTTTACTTACAGCCATAGGGAATTTCATAGAGATGGACAAGACAACGCAATAATGGTAGATTTGACCTGGTAATTATGTTCACTTCTTATTTTGATAAGGAAAAACTTAATTCTAAGCGATTCTGCGTATTAATGCGTACACTCATTCAATATGATTGGTCAGAAAGTAGATGTTATTGAAAATATTGCTAATTTGAATTTAAAATATGAAGGCAACAATATTAGTACACAGATTGGTACCCAAACTTGCTTTTACATAACAAAACTAGTAAATCTAAAATCTAATGGTACCTATTTACCGTGAAAATCATCATAACTAAAAAGTTAATTTTGGTAAGTTATATGTACATATACATATATACATTATGGAATCTTCCGTGCATGCAGTATTAACATCATGAAAAGGCACGAAGAACATCTAAGTCAACAATTAAGGTTGTCAGTTTTATACTCTACGAGGTTTACCCAGATAAACTATAGAAGGCAAACAACAGAGCATTAGAAGGAGATAATTCTGTGAGTTGGGGTTACACAACTTTGCCACTATCCTTTTGGCTAAACTCTCTTCCACTTCTTAATTCCTATCATCATTAAGAGAATACAATGTAAAGGGAAACTAATAATAAGATACTGTTCTTATTTTTATGTTTTCCGGATAGGAAACATGATAGTCCATAGTTAGTAACAACAACGTGGTTACCTTTTGGGATAGTTTATTCCATGTTAAAGTAATTAAGCAAATTTTTATATGCTGCATCAAAAAATTCCTTAACCGTTTTTCTTTTTGTGACTTGTTCCTTAGACTCCGATGAGAACAATGTGTACTTTTTTGCTTCACTTCTATGGTTCAAGCTACTATTTGTAGAGCCGATAAATTTTTCATACGAAACCACTAAAAAGTGCTCCACTGTTTCAGTTGTATATCCTTCATGAACCTTGGATGAGAAACATTTCTTCTCTTTATTTGATTTATAATTGCTTTTAGAAACTAGAGATGTCCACTTTCTTTTTAGTATTTTCCTCCTATATTCATATTTATGTGCCCGAAAAGGGTTATGTACCATCAGTCGAATTTACAATCGCTATGGAATACTTTACTATGTAATATATATAAATATGAATATAGGAGGAAAATGCTAAAACAAAAGTGGACATCTCCAATTTCTAAAAGCAATTGTAAATCAAATAAAGAGAAGAGATGTTTCTTGTCCAAGGTTCATGAAGGATATACAACCGAAACAGTGGAGCACTTCTTAGCAGTTTCATATGAAATTTTTTTTAGTAACTTGAACCATGGAAGTCAAGTAAAAAAGTATGCATTGTTCTCATCGGAGTATAAGAAACAAGCCACAAAAAGAAAAATGGTTATGGAATTTTTTGATGCAACACATAAAAATTTGCTTAATTACTTAACATGGAAAAACTATCCCAAAAGGTAACCACAATGTTGTTAGTTACTTACTATGGACCATGTTTCCTATCCGAAAAAAATAAAATAAAAGTAGTGTCACATTAATAGTTTCCCTCTACGTTGTATTCTCTCATTGATGATAGGAACCAAGAAGTGGAAGAGAGTTGAGCCAAAAGGAGAGGGGCAAATCTGTGTAACCCCAACCCAAGATTTTATTTCAACTGCACTGATTGCAGGAACCAAGAAGAGGAGGAAAGTTGAGCCAAAACAAAAAGCGCAAAGAAGCGGAACCCAACCCAAGATTTTATTTCGACTTCACTAATTGGAAGAACCAAGAAGACGAGTGTTGAGTCAAAAGGACAAGGACACTTAAAGTAATGTAGCCTTAGCCCGAGGTTCTAATTCAGACCCACTCATTACCTGAACAAAGAAGAGGAGCGTGGAGCCAAAAGGACAAGGGTATAGCAATGTAGCCCAAGCCCAAGGTTCTATTTCAGCTTCACTAATTGAAGGAACCAAGAAGATGAGCATTGAGCTACAAGGAGAGGGGCAAAGTAGTGTAACCCTAGCCCAAGACACCATTTTGGCTGATCCTATACTAGAGCCAAAAGTTAGCTGCATTGTTACTAATTACATTATGTAGATAGTAAAAGTAATGTTTGGTGTTTGTCTATATCATTTACTCTCATTAATTGTAGGAACTAATAAGGGTAGTAGAGTATTCAAATCTAGAAGAATGTCAAACCAATGTAATCTTGTTCCAAAATTCTATTTTGGTTAACCTTATACTAGAGCCAAAAGGTAATTATATCATTGCTAATTACATGATGCAAATAGCGAAAGTGGTGTTTGGTGTTTCTTTGCATTGTTTACTCTCACTGATTGTAGCAAATTACACAATGATAATGGAGAATCCACCCAATCTAGAAGAATGGGAAAGCTATATAGTGCTTTTCACAAATTGTATTTCACCTTCACTAATAGTAGGAACCTTGAGGGTGAGATTTGAGCCAACAGGAGAAGGGCAAAGCAGTGTAGCTCCAGCCCAAGATTTTATTTTAGCTAATTCTATATCGAAAGGTAAGTGCATGGTTCCTAATTACACAATATATATAGTAAAAATAGTATTTGGTGTTTCTTCAACTATTTACTCTCATTGATTGCGGGAAATAACGAGGGGGTTATTGAGATGATAAGAATAGAAGAATGGAAAAGAGGTATAGTCCAATTCGCAAATTTTATAGGCAATCCTATACATGATCAAGCTACACTTGTAGAAGAGAAAGACGACATTGCTGGATTGGATGCATCCCTTACAACCTTTCTGAACTATAATGAAGAACCTGGTGTGCTCAATAATCTTCCCCACAATCTCCAATATCATGAGGGTGTAAATTTCCATCATAACAATGGCCAAAACGATGGGGGTTTATGTGGCGCCCCCGACCCCCATGTAGAGAAAACACGGGAATCGAGACGCCGGGATGATGACAACACGGTCACACATCCCAACGAAGTGCCAGTGTGTGTACATACAACGGTGTACAACAACAACGCAGCGGATTAGTCAACTAAGTACCAGAATTTAAATACAAGTAAACATCAGTAAAGATTTAAAAGCAGTTATACAGTCATCCAAAATAAAGTTAACACATGTCCCGAAAATACAGAAGGGTAAAATAAAATAATAATAAACAGTGATCCCAGATCACTCCTCGAGCGGAGCCGTCTCCTCAGGCTCACCCTCCTCCTCCACATCTGCATCAAAATCTGCGTTACCACAAAATGGTACCGCAGGTAAGTATAACCCAAAAATAATAATATCCTCAGGAATAAAAATGCATTAATGCCACCAACGTGCATGCATATGAAGAAATATGCATTTTTCCTCAAAATATCATTTTCCCCGAAAATGATTAATTTTCCAGCACACGCCAAAATCCCATTTGGCCCACAAATAATCCGTAAAACATTTTCCCAGAAAATGATTTACACAAAATCCAACTCACACTATTTTTCCCAGAAAATAGTCCATTTAATCCGTCAATACCCTATGCACCATGGCCTCCCCTAGGGACCATCCGCATGTCCTGGCTTCGTAGCGATGCCCAGTTCCGCGCCCGGCGCGTACATGGCCGAGCACCCACTACGCAACGAGCGATGCCCAGTTCCGCGCCCAGCGCGTACATGGCCAGACATCCTCTAGTCCCCGCCAGCAGAAGGACCACGGAGTCGGCACGAATCTCTCGTCCGATCCCATTGTCGCCTGTATTAAATGCATTCTATTCCCCTGTGGCGCCCCCGACCCCCATGTAGAGAAAACAAGGGAATCGAGACGCCGGGATGATGACAACACGGTCACACATCCCAACGAAGTGCCAGTGTGTGTACATGCAACGGTGTACAACAACAACGCAGCGGATTAGTCAACTAAGTACCAGAATTTAAATACAAGTAAACATCAGTAAAGATTTAAAAGCAGTTATACAGTCATCCAAAATAAAGTTAACACATGTCCCGAAAATACAGAAGGGTAAAATAAAATAACAATAAACAGTGATCCCAGATCACTCCTCGGGCGGAGCCGTCTCCTCAGGCTCACCCTCCTCCTCCTCATCTGCATCAAAATCTGCGTTACCACAGAATGGTACCGCAGGTAAGTATAACCCAAAAATAATCTCAGGAATAAAAATGCATTAATGCCACCAACATGCATGCATATGAAGAAATATGCATTTTTCCTCAAAATATCATTTTCCCCGAAAATGATTAATTTTCCAACACACGCCAAAATCCCATTTGGCCCAAAAATAATCCGTAAAACATTTTCCCAGAAAATGATTTACACAAAATCCAACTCACACTATTTTTCCCAGAAAATAGTCCATTTAATCCGTCAATACCCTATGCACCATGGCCTCCCCTAGGGACCATCCGCACGTCCTGGCTTCGTAGCGATGCCCAGTTCCGCGCCCAGCGCGTACATGGCCGAGCACTCACTACGCAACGAGCGATGCCCAGTTCCGCGCCCAGCGCGTACATGGCCAGACATCCTCTAGTCCCCGCCAGCAGAAGGACCACGGAGTCGGCACGAATCTCTCGTCCGATCCCATTGTCACCCAGCGACAATCCAGGGGACGTTACTCAGTTTATTCCGCTCCCGAGTAACCAGAGGAGCTCCACCGAGATAATGCCCCATCTCGGCTTGGGGTTCGTGATACACACGCACCCAACAAATCATTCACATGAAAACCCAGTTTTCATAAACACATGAACATGAATGCAATACACGAAAACCCAGTTTTCCTTTACAAACATGAACATGCATGAAATAATGAAATGCACATGAACCAACCAATCCAAAATCCATCAATAACCAATAACCAATAACCAATCCAATCCAATCCAATCCAACAACTCCAATCACAAATCCATCCGACCCCCGTACTCCTCGGACTCAGTCCGGCATGCCAAAAAATACAGTGAAATGCGTTAGTGCAAAAATACATAAAATTCATGAGAATACTTTGGAGAAATACTTACAGCGCTATATGATAATTTCCGGAGGATCACGAAGCTGAAAAAGGCGACGTCTGAGCAACACCACAGTGTAAAATACACTGTGGCCGTGGGTCACAAATACCCACTTTTCAACGGAGACAAACGAAGACCCCAAAATGATAGGGTAGGGCCTAGAGAGGTCGGTGAAGCCAATGGTGGTGGTGGTTTGCCGTGGATGACGGCGCAAATGGTGGTTTAAGGCCAAAAATGCCGAAATCGGAGATGGACTTGGTGGGGCTTCACCGGTAACGGATCGGAGCCGGGGTTGGGTCCAAAGGGTTGCCAAGAGGTCGGGGATGAAGTGGTAGGAAGATGGTGGCCAATGGCGGTGCGACGGCGGCGCAACGGCGGAAAGAGTGCCGCGGCTTCGTGGGTCTCGTGGGGGCTAACGGCGGCTTGGATGGAAGTGAGGTTGGTGGGGTAAGGTCGCCGGCGGCAGGGGAACCGAATGGAGGGGGCGGTGTCGACCACGGCGGCTCGACGGCGGCAGACTGGGGTGGAGGCCGAAGTCGCACGGGAGAGAGGAGAGAGTTGGGTCGCGCGGGAAAGAAAGAAGACCGAAGGAAATAAGGAGAAAAAGAAAAAGAAGGAAAATAAAAGGAGAGGAAAGAAAAAGAGGGGAAAAGAAATGAGGTCCAATCCTCATAACTTGGGTCACGAAAATGATCCAACAGAAACGATTTTAAAACCATAAGTTAAATAAAATAATTTAAACGTAATGGTAAAGTCAAATTGAAATAATTAAATCTCACAGTAATTAATTTAAATACATAACAATAAATAAATATTAAGAAAGCACATATAAATAATTTTCACCAAATTAAAAATCCTAAAAATAACCCAATTAAAATCCAGTAATTTTAAAACAAAAGAATAATTTTTTTGAATAACATAACAATAATCATTCAATAAAAATACACTAAAATACGGGGTGTTACAGTTTATAAAATCCAAGCCCAGGCTACTCGATGACGGGAGGTTTATTGGCTTTGTTTATGCTTATAACCTATTTTGTGTCTGCAACTGATCATGGGCTTTACTTCTTCGTTTCTGCCCAAAATTTGTTTCTATATGTACTTTGTTTTAAATGTTATTCAGTAATAACTGCTTTTTATGAAAAATAAATATTTTAAAACTTTTTTATAAACAACGTAACTATACCATTTCATGAAAAATATTCTCAATTTTACAGAACTATCCTCAATTTGAAATAGAGTTGTAAGTTTATTATTTTCCTTTATTTTTCCACTTATTTGATACTATTTTATTAGATATGTTTTGAGATAGTAATTTGTTTTGAATAGGATTTCCTTACCGTTAAATTGTACGCCTCTTTTATCTTTTTTGTTTGGTCTGGGAGTTTCTTGATTTGAAATTATCTCTAACTCAAACACTTTAAAACTCTAATATCCTCTCAGTGTTCCTTTCCTTGTGGGAGTAGTTTTCCAAAGTTTAGTCAAACTCTAATATCCTCTCACTCACGATAGCTTCCTACCCCTCATCTATAAAACCCACGAGACCCTTAGGAAAAACCATGAAACTTTCACACACTAGCCACCATAGCAGCCTCAGTAGACAGAGAAAATCACTTCCCAACAGCCACCCTAGTACTACTTTTCATACCAAGTTAGCCACCGCACCGGAAACTACCACAAAGCACACCGTTGGTAAGCTCTCCTTCCTTCACGACGTGCATCTAAGCTTATTTTCCATTGTTCTCTCTCCACCGTGAATACTAGAAGCAACGGTGTTTTCTGCTCAGCCCTCTCTCGACCACTAGAAGAGTCAGATGACCTCACGGCAGCCACAGAACCCGCCGACCAAGCACCTCCCTCCACCTCACACTCCTTCCGGTAAGTCCACACCGGAATCTTTCTCCCTCCTCTCTCTGTTATTCTCGGCTAGGCAGTTTTCTCTCTAAACTCTCTCTCTCTCTCTCTCTCTTTCTTGTGCCGCACCACTACCCAAAGAAGCCCAGTACGACGCTGACCACTCCTAGCCACCGTGAAGCTCGGCCAACCACCATGATCCTTCATCGTAGCCAATGTAACGCCCCGTTCCCCGAGGTCCGGAGAGTTAGTTATTAATACTTAAAATTAACTTAAATAACACAACTATAAAATCCAAAAAATCCCATAAAATATTAATCCACTTAATCAATCCAAAAATTTAAGTTCCTCCATGGCGATAATAAAGAAATCCTCAATAACGTAAATTAGAAATTCTCCAAAAACTCGAAGACATCCTCAACTCATCAAATCAAATACCCCAAAAATAAATCAGTTTACTAACTACGACCCTCAAATAAGCATTTGTACCCTCAGGCACTTATTCCACTACGATCATCACACCTTGCTAAACTTTCTACTCTTCTTCTCCAGTTGAACTATCAAAATTATCTAAAAAAAAAATATATGGAGATAAGGGGTGAGTTATCAACAACTCAGTAAGCAGAGAACATATACCAGTGTATAAACATGAGCATTTACAAAAATCAGAATGCAGAACAAAACATTTCTATTTTCAGAGTGCGAAAGCAAAACATATTATCAAAATATCAGAGCGAAGCTATAGAAATAATTTCATTCAAAATATTCTTTGGCATAGCATAAATGATCATCATCATCATCAGAACATCATATCAGAATAGAGGCCATGTATAACCCCCGTGGTAGGGTTGTACATATGCGGATAGCCAAGTAGAACATAAAACACTCTGTCACCAAGGTGTGCACTCAAAACAGAGACCACTACTATAACCCGTGGCAGGGCCGTATCCACTATTATTACCTGTGGTTGGGCCGTATCCACCATTATAACCTGTGGTTGGGCCGTATGCCACTATTATCACCCGTGGCAGGGCCGTAACTGAACAGAACGGAAATAGAATCAAATTCAGAATCAGAGAGTCATGCCAAAGGTTTTCAGAAATCACGTCTTTTCCAAACAGAGTACTGAACAAAAATTTTCGAAACAGAACAAAATCATATCACAACATAATTTATGCACAAATTTCATATTCGCTCTCATTTTCAAAGTTCAGAAATAGAATGTCAAAAATAAGCTCATGTCTACACCAGTCATGACAGAAAATACTTTCCTCTTAAATAGAATCTCATGAATAATGCAGAACAAATAACTGAGGTAGTTCAAATTTTTTTTCATCATAAAACATGCATATTTTCCAAAAAGGACCTTAGTTTATTTTATTTAAGGCAAAGTCTACCATAGGAACCCCGCTTACTTGGACTTCTTAGCTTTTCAGGATTTTCCTCAAAATGTCGAACAATTAACAATCGTCACCTATAAAATAATCAAGTAATTCTCGTAAATTTCGAATCAACCACTTATTTCGATATTTAATCCTAAACTTCTAAAATAACCTATTTAATTCCTCAAAACCTAAAATTCTCATAATTCCCAAAATACCCTCATTTTCCCAAAACCATCAATATCCACTTAAACGAATTCGTACCGAATAAGAACTTAATCAAGCAAGTGTTAAGACAATTACGGAACTCAATAAAAAGTAATATTTTAAAAATATCTAATGTACCAACAAAGTGTTATAAATTAATAGAATACTTAGACTACTTTAAAAATCTTATGAAATACGCCATGAAAAATTCATCTCTTAAAAAAAATAGGTTTACTTCCTTTAGTTAACAATATTATTAAAATATTTTCTACACAAAAATAATGTTCTATGAGACTTAAAACCAAAACTCATTTCAACATAACAACAAAAACAAATAAATAAATACCCTTCGTCCGAACACATGTTTCTGGAAATTATAGGGGTAAAACTGGTAATAAAATTCAACTATCAAGTTAACACTTTGAAAAGAAAAACTTTTGCATGTAAACTAATCCTATTAACACTGTGAAAAGAAACACAACTAATAACCGCACGGAGGCTCACCGAGAGAGAAGTGAAACTTGAGGCAGGCCAAAGGGCTGGGAGGTGGACAACAGTGGCCACGGCGGTGGGGCACCGAGAGAGAGAGACCAACAATGAGAGAGAGAGAGAAGGTGATATGCGAGAGAGCACGGAGAATGAGAGAGAGTAACCATGAGGGAAAAGAAAAAAATATGGATGAAAGTCAAAGGCCTGACCAATCGGCACGAGGTGACGAGGGTCTCACAGCCAGTGATTGCTGCTGCTTTTACGGTGGTTTCCGGTGCAAAAGACGGTGGTTTGTAGTGGCTTGCGATGGAATAACACTGAGGGAGAGAGAGTTGTACGCATCACGCGGCTTGCATGGGGCTTCGGACGGTGGCACTGGACATCACTAGGCAGTGGAGTTGCTTTCCAGCGTCGTCTGATGCTGCTGACGGTGGCGTCGCTGCCCAACTGAGGCAAGGCATGGTTCACACTTTGAGCAACAATGCTCTGTTTCCATGGGTCCAAAATAGAGCAGCTCCGGTTTTTGCTTTTGACGGACGATGGTGGATGGTGGCATTTATGTGTTGAATGGCTGAGGAGTATGGGTCAACGGGCGGGTCTGGCGGCTTGTGGTGTCGTTGTCGTGTGAGTGGAGCTGGTTCCCATTTGATGACACGAAGGGGCTGTGAACGAGAGGTTACAGTGGGTGATGGAGGCTGAGGAGTGAAAAAGAAAAAGCGACGACTGTCGGCTTTCGTTGAGGATGAAGAACGTGCAATTATATAGATGAATGGGCGACCAAAAAAAAATATATCAAACCCTAGAGAGCCGAGAGAGAGACGTGTGTTCGGATGGAAGTTTGTGTTGTGTGTGTGCATGGAGTGGACGGAAGCACTAACGGGTGAAAGAGAAATATAGACAGAAAGGATCAAACGTGCGAAAAAAAGAAGAAAAAAAAAACGTGTGAAGAAACAAAAATAAAATAAAATGAACTAAAAAAATAAACAAATAAAAATAAAATAAAATTTGAGCATGATTGGGTCTGGGTGTTACAGCCGATCCCTCTCTTAGTGAGTCCTAGTTCACGACTTGATGTCTTCCCCGTAAGCCTGTGTTTTCTTTTACTTCCTTTACTTTCAACCTTCCCAAAATGCCCCTGCGCAATATGCTTGTTTTCCCAAAATGCCCTCCTATTAAGCTGAGTCTTGCTGGACATATTTTATATGATATAGTAGGTTGGGCTGGGTTTATTTTCATAAAACACTCTGGTACATCGTTTTAATGGGCTTAGCTTTTAATTGAATATATATATGAGGCAGAGACTTATTTCTACCAGAAATATTTAAGGAATTTAAAGCATAATCTTAAAGTATCTTTTTTGTAAACTATTTTTGGAGCCTATTATTTAGTTAATATTCCAACTGACTTTTAACGAGATTTTTATAAAATTATTAAGTTATATTTTTAATAGAAGTCAAGGAATATGTTATGAGTTTTGAATAATATTATTTAGTATTAATCTTAGTATAATTAAATTATCTCTATATATGATTTTAAGCAATTGGAATGCTACGATACGTCTTTCTAGAAAAGTTAGTGATGATTAGTGCCTCATATAAGTAGCATGCTACAAAGTGGGAATCAGGAAACTGCACTAAGAGGTAATTAGTATGATCATACAATTGCATGCGTACTGTAACTGTTCTAATTGTTATGAAAATGTGATGTTTGTCTACGCTATGCTACGAGCTAAGTCAAGGTTAGATTCCTTTCATGATCTTCGATGAATTATAATGATACGCATGTAAGTGAGCTTATGTATGTTATGCTATTATGGATTGTGATTTGATGAATGATAAGTCATGAAATCACATGTATGCCACACAATGTAATGTCATGAAGTATTTAGATCATATAAGTCATGTAATGTTCATGCAGTTCTTAGGTCATGTATGCCATAGAATGTTTATGTTTAGATCACATTATGCCATATCATGTTATGTTATGCTATGTACAAGTATATGCCAAGATAGAAAAGTTCATCAAGTCCAACAAAACTTCTCATGCATTAAGAAAGATAAAAAGTTTTATGTGAAATACGGACCTAAGCGTGTTTCACTCCAAGTTATGATAAGAATGACACGGACCTAAGCGTGTTCATCACCAGTTATGTTAAGGATGACACGGACCTATACGTGTTCATCACAAGTTATGATAAGGATGACATGGACCTAAGCGTGTTCATCGCAAGTTATGATAAGGATGACATGGACACGCTTGATAAGGATGACACGGACCTAAGTGTGTTCATCACAAGTTATGTTAAGGGTGACATGGACCTAAGCGTGTTTACTACTAGTTATGATAAGCGGTGCCACGGACCTATGCGTGGTTCACCATATGTTAAGGGAAACACGGACTTAAGCATGTTCACCACTAGTTAAGCTATGCGGTGCCACAGACTCAAGCCTAGGTCACCATATGATAAGTGAAAGACAAGATAAACAAGTTATGTATTATTGTTAGAAAATGCATGAAGCCAGTCATTTATGCATTCACGTTACATGTTTCCCATGATTATGTATGATTCCGCTCATGTTAATGATGAATAGATATTGTATGTGAATTTGTGACGATATATGTACGTATGTAGAGTTGTTCAGAAATTAAGCCTACATTAAATTAAGTTATGTATAGGTATGATTGTGAATTTGTGATGATGTATGTATGTTATGAAAAATCTTTCAAAATTAAAGTCTATGCTAGGCTAAGATGTGTTTTACGGTATAATGTGCTATTTACTGAATATTCAACTCATTTTTGTTTGTTTCTCTATTTTCTTCTATGTTTAACTATCAGAGATGATGAGTATGAGGACGCAGAGCTGGAGGGACAAGAATAGATCTAGTGTAAAGACTAGAAAGGAATTATTGTTATTTACACAAGAATTAGAATAGTGTATGTTTTTACTTTATGTTTTTAGTTTCATGTTTCAAAAATAGTTATGTTTAGTTTAGTTTTAATATTTGATGCTTTTCAATAAATGATGTATTTCAGGGTACGAATCTCTTTACCGGGCATTATGTTATGAGTGTCAGTAACATCTCGATCCTACGGGAACAGGGTGTTACAGCTATATAGTGGCGACTATTGATATCTGATTATTGGGTAGGGTTGTGGACCAGCCCCGATGGTTGCCCAAGACAAAGGAAGCCCAAAGATGTTGAAGGGGCATTCAATTAGCTATGTGGAAGCTTGGTGTGTCAACACCCCAATTGTTGGGGACTCGTTATAATTATAAAAGAAATTAAACGCTATTACTTTTTCATTATTGTGTCACCTATTTCAATAATGTGTTTATTATATAAAAAAAAAATAGGCTTGCAAATAAAGCTTTTCTTAGAATAAGACAACTATCCTCTATTAGAGATGTGCCATATCATAGGATGACTGAGATAATACAACCATTTAAGGCTATTGTATAGTAGTTTTCTTTTTCCTTATTATTTTGATATAGTGTAATTAGAAAAGCAAAGTCCCAACTCTTCATCGCAGTATTTCTGAACAAACTCTTACAAAGCAAGATTATAAGGGTTTTCTTATTGGTGAAAGTAACAACATTGAGAATAGTGACAATGGCAAAGCAGAGATCTAAAAGATACAATAGAAACAATACATAGACGAAGTTGAGAAATTTTGAATTATTTATTGACACGAACTCAAAGGAACTGTACCTCCATAGTTTGAGCTGGGTTTGAAAGTGATCACTTATACCCAAGATCTAGGTGGACATCTCTATTTAGATGCCATTTATATGTTGTTGCAGCTTGCCATCTGATTATCTCATTCTTCTCAAACATGTTGCAAATTCATAGTTCTGTTGAATAAATAATTCATATTGCTTGTCTATAACTCTTATTTTATAATATAATTGCAAGTTACTTGAATCTCTAATATTCCATAATCCTTGTATATTATGGAAATCCAACATTGAAATTATAATCCACCAAGAAAGATAAAGCTAAGCTTTGACATATCTCCACCTAATTGAATCTCTAGACTTTGTCGCCACTCCAACTTGACTTGAATTTCATTCATTTCAACAGCACAATATGTCTTCGAAGGATCTCCTTAAAAACATGACAAGTGAACAAAACTATTATGCAGGCCGTTAAGCCCAATGTTTCAAGCATCATATAACTCTATACCTGCTTATAGATTTTGACAATAATAAATGAGTTCAAGTAACACTTATCTCAATTTGTCAACATAATGGATTCTTTATGACAAAGGACATCAACAAATCAAGCAAGAGCAAGAAAAATAAATTTTTTGTGAGTAAAGATGTTGGTAGGGGTGTAAAAAAAAATCGACGAATCTGTAAACCGAACCGGACTGAACCGGTGGGTGCAGTCTAGTACCGGTTTTATTTTTCTTAAAACCGGTCAAAATCAGTCCAGTTCTGGTTTTTCTTTTTCTAAAACCAGAACTGAACCGGACCAAACCAGACCGGTTCATATATATATTATAATTTTTTATATTGTATTTAATTTTCATATATAATATATAACTATATATAAAATAGTTTTGTATTATATGATAAATTACTAATTACTATAATATTAAATTTTAAAATCTTATATCTCTATAATCTATTATATTAATTGTCATACTAATACTATATCACTATATATTATAATATATTATAATATATCACTATATTATATATTATAATATATGACTATACTCTATAATATAATATATTACTATACTCTATAATACAATTATAATATACTACAATATATTATCATTATAGTATTATATTATAATATACTATTATATAATATATAATATGGTATATTAAAATAAAAAACTGGACCGAAATCGGTAAAACCTGAAGTACTGGTTTAGGGAGGCAAGCAATGTGGAAACGGTTCTTGAAAAAGCAAAACCAGTGCATACTGGTTTAGTCTCAAAGTTTGTCCAAAACCGGACCAAACTAGGCCAGTTACACTCTTGGCTGTTAGAATATCTCTTTGTACATATCCACCTCGTGCTAGGATTTCAAGTGCTTGTTTGCCAACAACTTGGGCTAGCTTCACTTTCTAGCACTCACAACTGTTTTCTTCATTAAACCATTGGAGTGTTCCTCATCTTTCTTTCCACTCAACTCCATTGATGATTTGTCCCCTTATGCTGGTGGGGCCCTCACAAGAGGTTAGTAAAACTCATGTTCAAAGATAAAATTGGGAGAAATATGGAAGTGTTGTGATGCCCCCAAATTCCGCTTGGGATCAGACAAACATCTGAAGCATCGGGACATGCAGCCTAAGGTTAGTTGTCCCTGTTCATGACAGTTAAAGATGCAATGCACCTAGCATGCATCTAGTAATATGCAATATTCGCAGTGGATATTTTTTTTTCTTTGAGTACTACTATGTACCAAACTAATAACATCCCAAATGATTCTAAAACATATTACATAAAACATGAAAGTGATACATATCTATGATTACATCCCAAGTCCAAAAGATATGTAATCTCAGAGATATGAGAGACAGAGCTCCATAAGTACAAGCATAAAACAACTACTAGGATAGTCCATGGAGTAACTCGCATAACTCGACTAAGGATGCCAAAATACTATCTAAAAATTTGATCAGGGAGACGACAAGCTCCGCGTAGTGTTAGCGCTGCCTATTAGACCTCCTCCAATTGGCCAGGCTCCACTCCATCTTTTGATCCTGGCACATCGCCTACCATTCAAGGACAAATTGTAGTTGGGACTACAATGGTGAGATTTGAGTACAAATCTCAGCAAGTTAATAGGAAACTTTAACATACAGTTTATAAATGCAAGCATGGCAATAAAGGCATGAATGCATAATCATAGTCATAAATAATCATGAGTGACTTAACATTTAATATGGCATGAATTGACATGACTTGAACTGAGCATGGATTAAACTTGAAACTTGACGTGACATGAACTTGAACGTGAACTGACTTGAACCTACACTGAACGTGTACTTGAGATTGAATAACATGAACTTGAATGTAACGTAACATAAACTTGAACTTGAATAACAACAGCTTAAATGTGAAAAACATGAACTTGAAATCTTGTTCAATAAATAGACATGATTAATAAACATGAACATATGGGTGCTACACGGTTCCCCTTGATCCGTGTGTCCCTACCGATTACTATATCACATCACAGGTATTTGCTCTAGCTGTGAGTGATGCATGCCAGTGCACAGGTATCTACACTTGCTTTGGAACATACGTACGTCCGGTCATTTTTTTTATGTTCACAGGTACCTGACTTTACATGATAGAATATTTATAGTGTAACAGATAAATATTTCATGATAGAATATATAATGTAATTGATAAACAAGTTGTTAATTAATATAATATGCGTGACATTCATATATGTAGTGACATGGCATAGCATTACATATAGGATAACAAAAGTACATAAACTGTAAGACCCCAAACCCGGGTGGCCTGGAGAATTACTACCTGTCACTTAAGAACATGTTTCCCAACACAACTAAAATAAAACTCCAAAAACTATATTAACAAAACTCAATCTCATGTATTCTAAATAAACGTCCTGAAAACTCCACAAAGTCATTACCGCAATAGAACACAAATAAACTAAGGAGTCCACAATCTCTCAGTAGTCATAACAAACCAAAATGATAACTTAACAAGTCTTACTAAACCCAAGATAAAATTAAATCTAAAAGACATTAAATCTGAAGGACATCATAATTCCTTCTTTTAACATCCTCTCCTCAGCTTAATCATGCTCACCAAACTAATCTCGGTCCTCAGTTGGACTATCCACATTATCTGAAAATATTATGAAGAAAGGGGGTGAGTTTATCAATAACTCAGTAAGCAGGAGACATATGATAGCGTGCAAACATGAGTATTTACAAAGTACAATATGTAGAACAAAATATTTTACAGAGTTATCATGCAGAACAAAACAGGTTTTCCAAAAGTAACAGAGCGATGGTTTTAAGATAAGTAAAACCCGTAATACTTTGGCATAACATAAACTGAGCATCATCATCACATCAGAATAGAGCATCTCACAGAGCAGAGTCCATGTTTCACCCCCGTGGTAGGGTTGTGCTAACCTTGATGGCCAAACCAGGCAGAGACAGAGGTGAAATCTTTCCTTTATTCTTCTCGGATCCCCGAGTGTGCACACAGGAAAAATCACAATAAAAGCACTTTGTTTTCAAAGTGGGTGTACTCAGAGACAGAGAAGTTGGTACCAACCCAAACAGAGCAGAGCAGAGCAAAACAGAGACAGAGTCAGATACAAAAACCAGTACACCATGCCAAAGGTTTTTAGATGTTATATCAAAATAATACAGAGTACCAAAATAGAATCAGACAGTTTACACACTGAAAACAAAAGCCAGAACATCTTTCTATACAAATGCACAATTTTTCTGATTCTCAATATCGCACTTTTTTCAGATTTCAGAAATCACATGACAGAATTTTTCTCATGTCTACACAATGCATGTCAGAACATATTTTTCCTTTTTCACACAAATTTGATGAATAATGCTGATAAGCGACCGAGGTTGATCTTTGTTTTTCCAAGTTCCCATTACATCACAAAATATGCAAGTTTTCCTAAAGTCAACCTCATTCTTATTAACTTGTGGAAGGATGCGAGAGAAGAAACACCCAAACTACTGATGTGGAGGAACGCGAGAGAAGAAACTGATTAAGAGGGAAAAACCGAAAGGAAAAAAAAAAAGTGTAGGAAAAATTAGGGCATGAATTTTGGACTCACAAACAAACCCAACGAAGAGAAGAGAGGAACTCAGGAAGGGGAGTGGGTTACGGGAGAGAGAGGGACATGGGTGAAAACCAGAAAAAGAAAACCGAATGTGAAAGAGAGGGAGAAGGAATCGGGGAGCTAAGGAAGAAGGTTATACTTACCCAAAACGGTGCCATTCCGAATACTTCCAAGAAAAAGGCTGGGCCCTTTTGCGCACTAGTTTGGGCCTCACAACGCTTGGGCCTTACATAAACAGTGGTTCCCTTACCCATCACACATATATTAATCTGACAGTAAGTTAGAAGTTAACTTACATTGATTGTCGGATTACGGAGAAAGTACAAAACACGAAAAACTAAAAGTAAGGATTTCTAAACCTTAGAAATTGATCACTAATAACATAGAAATGTGAAAATACTAGCTTAGAATGAAATTACCATTTTAACCTCTACATGTGGGAAAATGACTATTTTATCCCTAACTTAAGGATTTTACATCCTAACTCCAAAACTCACCAAAATTACATTCCTCGTGTAAATTGTGTCCTAAATCCAAATATCTAATTAGAAAAATTTAAAACATATCACAACTATCACAAACATACCAAGGCCGAAACAATCAAAAGCAAAAACTCTTGATTTTTGTTGCAGTTCTATCAATCTCATTACTCTTGCTTAAAACTGAAGTATTGAAACATGGATGATCACAATCTATGTTTCAAAATCATTCAAGATCAACCAGCATAATCTACTTCACTAAATCAAAAAATGTTTTTAAACAAGGCTCCAAGCTTTAACTAAAAACCTAACGTTTGATTCTCAAGGTTTTCTCTAGTTTTTAAAACATTTCCAAAAACTCTAAAAGTTCCAAAAGACACTTCCAATATATTCCTAACATACCCCTAATAAATATCATGCTTTGAATCATCGAGCAAAAATCACAAAAGTCACAAATCTATCACCAAACTTTCGACTTCATCACTTAAACTCAAAACCGATTGCCTTGAGGTTTGGTTTTTTATCAAATCCTTTGATCCGAAACATGCCATCACAAAAATCACAAACCAACAGCATCAAATGGTTTAAAATCAAATTCTAGAGAAGGTACAAGCATTAAACTCAAGATCACATAGCCATATTTGCATCAAAACATCCATATATCCAAAAACCACAAATCTATGACCTAACCAAGTCTCTTCATGCATAAAAAATCATATCTTTAAAACCAACGCAAAAAATATTCAAATCAACATCCTAACATGTATATAAAAGACTTAGGATTATCATATAAAAATATAAAAGCCATTGGAGCATGATTTTACCTCAAAAGATCCAAGCTTTCACAAAACAGAAATTGTTTTACTCCTTCCAATTACCAAGTTTTTAGATTTAAGAAAAAATTTCATCAAAAGCTTATAACATGCAACTGCTCCTCATCAAAATTTCATATCAACATGCTAACTACACTCCATAAAAAAAATAAAACCAAGATCGTTCTAGTAGCTTGGTAAAAAAACACCAAGATAACAAGCACTATCTAGTTTACCGCTCACGATGACCATTTCAAGCTTAAAATAATTTTTGACCAATCAAATGACCATGAAAATCAACAAAAAAGATATCCACAGAAAATATACTCAAACAGGAACAAATCGCGTGAAGGAAAATTTGTGAGAAAATACATAAAAAACTTCAAAAATGGCGTGCAAGGAAAACTGTTTGAGATAACCTTTAGGTATCGAGCCAAGAAACATGTTGGAAAAGGATGAATGGGCCTCAATTTGGGTTTAAAGAGAGTTTGGTTAGGGTTTGGATTGCTATCAAGCCCGAATCTAATTTTTCTTGGCCAATGAAAGTTTTCAAGATTTAAAAGAATAACTAATGGTGTCATAATATGAATTTGAGTAGTTAATAGCACGTGGAAGTGATTTAATCTGATGATTAAACACTAGGCTAGAAATGGGATCTATTTAGGGTTTCAATTTCAACCAAGATTTTGGAGTTTTAATTGGATCCCAAGTGTTTAGGGTTTCTCTAGGGTTGGAACCCTCTTTGGTTTTGCTCAAATTGGATGGTTGGATGGAATAGTATTTTGCTTAGGTGGTATGATGTCAATGCTTGATTCCTTCACATTTCCTTCACAAAATGGATGGTTCAATGGAATAGTATTTTGTTTAAGTGTCCAATACTATTCATCAAGTTTGGCTAAGATCTTGCCAAGTGTTCAAATAAAATTTCTCTAACCTAATTTGAGCATTCCACATTATGATTTTGAAAACACTATTCTTAGGAGCTATTATCGAGATTACAATTCACTCTGAAAAAGTAAAAAATAACCATACACTGTAAAATTCTAATAATCATGCTAACCTTAAAGTGGAAATAGTTTATCAAATTGTAGCTCCAAAATGCCTTGAAATAATCAAAATGCTTTTTCGAGCAAGCGTTTTGTCCAAAAATTGAAAATTAGTTTATTACGCTATAAAATCATAATTATTCAATTCAAACTAATGGTGTAGGCCGTATCCAATTCCGAAACCTCTAGGTACCTCAAATAAATAAAATCACACTTTTGGCACCATAGTGAGTGGCAATAGTAACTATGCTAACAGACTAAATCCTAACCACTTGAGTCAATTCATGAAATAATTTGGGTTTTCACGAGATTTCTAAAGACTCAAAAACTTCATCCCTTGAATTGCTGGCGGGCTCCTAGAATTGTACGTTGTGATGCCTGTAAGTCCCCCTTGGGATTTGTTAGAGCTTGAAGCGTCAGGATATGTAACAAAATTTACCAAAATTCCACTCAATTTATAACCTAATATAAGATAAGATCATTATCAAAAGTTCACAAGTTTGTCTCCTTCAAATCTTGTAAAACTTCGTCACCCAAATATCTCCCAATCTTTATGGTAGATTCAATCGAAGCTCCCCTCCTGATAGTTGTAAACCCAAAAACTTTAGGTATGATTAAACTCATATACTAAACCTATAGAATTTAAAACTTCAAATCCTAATAGGAATCTTTGCTTAGAGTCTTCAATTTCTAAAACCTTAACTCTCCTAAGTGATCCGAACATGTTACCTTCCTCAATTCGACTTCTAATTATGTTCCATGATTTCGACAGCCGAGCCATGTTGCCTCTCTTATGCGGCCAATGTTGTCATGCTTTCCTACTCCAGCACTTTAGTTCATTCAAGCCTAAATATCTCAAATTCAAGTCCAAATAAAGTGTTGCAGCCCGCTAGAAATGTAGTAGATGAATCATTTTAGACCTTAAGACGTTGTATGTCAGCATAGTCTGTTTCCCACCCGCTATGGTGATAGAGGTGTCTTTCTATTTATTTGAGGCAATTAGGAGTATGAGTTTGAAAAACTAATTGCACCATAAGTCTTAGATGATTATTTAAGATTTTACGGTACAATGTTACGTTTCACTTTTCTCAAGTAAATAAAACCCTGGAGCTCTTTTTGATTTAATCGAAGCACTTAGAAGTTAAATCTTACGAAACATATTGCACCACTAGATTTGTATGACTATTTAGGTTTTTATGGACGTTATTTTTCATGATTTTTTGGGTGAATGGTAACTCTTGGGATAGGCCACGTGGCACCTTGTTCAGACGATTGTCAAATTGCTATGTGAAATGTCCAAAACGGCCTTGAGGAGTATTTGTTTGACACTTGGCAAGATCCTAGTCACCCTTGGTGAATAGTTTAGGACATTTGGCATTAGGAGGAACCATGAGAAAGGGATGTTAAGGAATGGAAGGCATATCAAACCATGTGATCATACCATTTAAGCCAAATACTATTCCATCCAACCAAACACTTTGTGGCCAACCAAAAGAGAGTTTCAACCCTAGTGAAACCCCAAACCATTGAAATCCAATTGAAATCCCAAAACCCTAAATGGTTTCCCAAACCCTAAACCACTTGGTTTTGCTTAAGTGATTAATCACTTGATCAAATCACTTCCACATGTTGTTAACCGCTCAAATACATTCTATTACACCTTCATTCACCCCTTTTCATCTTGGTGATTGCATTGGTCCATGAAAAATTAGATTTGAACCAAACCCTATCACAAACCCCAAATGTACCTCAATTGAAGCCCATTCGGTTAAGCCCACTTTAGGCCCATCAAAACCACCACCAAGCCCAAACTTCTTGAGCAAGCTTCTTCCTCCACCCAAGGCCACCCTATGGATGAGTTGACAGTCTCAATTAGTGACTTAAGGAAATCAAAAAGTCACTCAATGGACTTGTGTGGCAGCTCAGCTTGTAATCTGAGTTTGGACTTGTAATCTGAAATCAATAATTTCTAGATTTTTTATGTGCCACATTGTGTGGTAGCTTGTGTATTGTGTGGGTTGTGGCTGATTTTTTATGCCAGATTTTGTAATGGGTCATTATGTGACATAAATTAGTGCCCAAATTTTGTAATGTGGCAGCTTTTGTAAGAAATTTATGTAATGTCGTAGATTTTGTAATGTACTAATGTGGCATTAAGTGTGGGCTATGACATATTTTGTAATGTGTGGATTTCCTTTTTTGGCGGATCTATGTCTGGTTAAAGCACCTAGTTATGTTTATTTAGGTTGGATTTTTAAACGAATGGGGATACACAGGAAAAATTGAAAAAATCAGACCAAACCGGTAAATCCGAAAGTGCTGATTTCGGTGATAAATTGGTCTGGTATCGGTTCTTCATTTCTCAAAATTGGTATGTACTGCTTCGGTTCTAAAATATATTCAAAACTGGACCAATTACACCCCTATTGGTTGGAAACAATAACACCACTAGTTCAAAAGGCGCCAACACCTAAATTCTCATTCGAATGGTAAATTTCCTATGCCTAATACGTTTGAACACCGAAAGATATGTTCGACCACTGAAAGTAGTGTTTGAACGTGTAACTATAAAGTTCGAACGTCTTTTCTAGCAAATCTAGGACACCACTATATGATAATACTATATACATCACTAAATAAGTACATCCAAATCAACATATATAAATAACTAAATACAAAAGACTATATATAAATCCACTATATATACAAGGCATATAGTAGTATTTATATCACTATAGTGTCTACTATATGAAAGTGTTAGTATATATATCACTATAGTGTTAGTATATTACAGTATTGCAATATAATAGTAGTATATATTAGTAAATATATCACTATTAGTAAGTCACAGTATACTATATAACTATATACATAACTAAATCACTAAATGATACTATTATATATATACTATTATATATTAGTGACACATATTATATACTATAGTAAGTGATCTATGTTACTATATCACTTCCCAATATAGTATAAAATATATATATTAGTGATATATATAGTATAATGATATATTAGTATGACTAATACTATATATATAGTTTATATTATTTATATATATTATATATCATATGGTATATATATAGTATAGAGTAATACTAGTATCATATATCGGATCTATATTGTGTGTGTATATATATATATATACAATATATAATATATGTACAATATACTTATACTCTATATATATATATAGTATTAATACTATTATATACTAAATTTCAAATCTAGATTTATTAAATTAAGAATCCTCATATGAATAATAACATAAAAAATCTAAATTTTTTATTTTAAAAATATTATAATGAACATTGGAAGATCATACCATACGAACAATTACTATCTGTTTGATATGATTCTGTACAATGTGTTAGTGTTCGAATCCTATTGGCGTGGTTGAAGAAAATGTTCAAGCGATATATTTAGCATTCAAATGCAAAGATTAGACCTTCGACTAGTATTGAATCCATTGTAATAACGTTTGAGCGTAGCAATTATGCATTCGAACGGTATTACACATATAACAACTTACAAGATGGGGAGGAGGGGGTATTATGCGCACCGTTTCGAAAACCCCGAGACCTCAAACTATCTTCCACAGGTCAAATGCCAAAGAAGCATTTTGGCCACCGTCTTCATTGCCACCATCAAACACCACTTTTACTCACTAGGTACACAACATACATGCTTTTAATGGGTTAATTTGGAGTTGTTTGGGTTGATTATTTGTACAACATACATGCTTTTTAGATTTATGTTTTTTGCCAATGAACACTGTAGGTGGCCAAAAAACAAAAGGTCGGGATGCCTCCATGCTCATCCTAGCCTTGTATACTTGTTATTTGTGGAACAATGAAAGGAATTCACCGATTCCCTTCACTTTAGTTGCCACTGAGTTGACTCAACCATCGCTGAGTTCGATCCATAAACCTTTCAAACCCATTTTAAAGTGGTCAAACAGAAGAAACCATGCCTTAAATGGTTATGTAACCATTCAAACATTTGTTCAAACAATGTGTTCGATTGCATATGTTTCACGTTGAACAACGACCAGTTTTCCTTTTGAACAATATGTTCTACGTTCAAACTTGTAGCGATCCAATTGTTTATGATTAGATCGAATGGTGTACATACAAAATAGTTGGTAATTGTCTTAATATGGCAATTTTTGACAGGTTCATGTATTATATTTTATAACCAATTTTCTTAATATTATTTTTGAAATTTCAGGTACAAAATGGCTTATAGGGAAGGAAGTGTGGCAGGATAGAGCAACCCTCTAGCAAAGAAGTCCGAGAGACGACTGTACTATTGGAGCGATAGGTGAAGCTCTTAGACTTTCAGGATCTTCACTGGGAGGGGCATTCTCTGTCAGTTGTCTTCATAGAGCATGGTTGGGATCCAATCATTGACCAAAAGGATGAGGGGATGGACAAGATCATTGCCTACATCGACATTGTATCTGAGTTCTATAGAGAGCTTGGTGGTGCAAGCCAAGATGATGAGGCATACACGATCTTGGTCCAGGGTGTACCAGTTACATTTCTAGTGGACGCAGTCGTTGATTTTCTTGGTATCCCACGACTGCCCACTGCATATCCAAACATGGTGCCTAGAGAGTCTACAGCTGTGAGTGATAGGGAGACAGATGAGGACTAGGACACTAATGTATATGGACTTTATCACCTCACTGATCAAAAGGTTCAACAGTTAGTTGTTAGTTTAGATGCTCCTACCTATGATGAGACCAAGAGTATCAACCAAGCTGATTTATCTAGTTTTTTCAAGATCATGAATATAATCGTCGCAAACAACATTGATCCTCAACAGCACAAGACTAGGGTTGGCATGGGTCGTGCACGATTTATGATACATGTTGCTAGTGGGGAGCCTATCGACTTAGCGAGTTATATCTTTGTTAGGATTTGATCAGAGACTCATTATATTAACATATATCTTGCCCTTTGTTGTCCTGATCACATGATTTCTGTTAGCAACGGGGTTTAGGAAGATCATGCTGAGAGTGTTCAGGAGCTGATTGGGCCGATTAAATCCTCAACCTTGTCATGCTGCATGGGCCACTCGAAATTTCAGCCTTGTGCTCCTACTATCGAGATGGTCAAGATTAAGGGAGATGCACACTCGAGAGACCCTGGCGTATCGACTGAGGCCTCTATATAGAGGGCTCATGCACTACTATTCCTGACATGATTGTAGATATAGTGCATAGAGAGATCCGCTTACAAACATTAGATGTGATGCCCCAGATTTTACTTGAGATCGGACAGACTCTGAAGTGTCGGGACATGCAACACAAGGTTACCTGGGGGGTTCATGACAATTAAAGATGCAATGCATCTAGTAATATGCAATATTCGCAGGGATCATTTTTTTCTTTAAGCAATACATAAAGCACCCATATGCTAATCCCAAACATAACTGCTTATTCATATACTATTCATATATACCGAATTCACATAAACCATTCAGAGTCTAATTTAAACCATGCATAAACAAAAGTAAGGTACCTACAACATGGGCCCTCTCCAACCTTAAAGAGAAGTACTTAGTATATATTATAATATCTTAGTCCTCGTCCTATACTATCCAAAGTTCTCCAATCTCCTCCAAGATTCTTGCGATATCTTTCTCTAGCAGTATGGTAATATTCGCTTAATAGCCTATCGGTCAAAAGCAATTGACAATAGTAAAAGCATGACCTTACGCTTTATGTTAAAAACCCTTAGGCCCAACTTGGGAGATATAAAGCTTTAAGCTTTTATTGGAGGACACTAGAAAATAGGCCCAATGTAAATGACATAAAGTCATTGGGCCTAACTTAGTAAGAGTGAAGGCCTTAGGCCCAACTTTGAAGACATAAAATTTTAGGCCTCACTTATTGGACACAAAACTATGAGCCTAATTTATTAGACCCAAGGTATTAAGCCCAACTTAGTTAGCATAAGGCCATTGGGCCTAACTTAGTAAGATTCAAGGCTTTGGCTCAGTTGAGGAAAGACCCAAAATTAGGATCCAATCCAGTAGGCCTTTGAGGCCATAGATAGGCCCCACAAATCTAAACATAAGGTCCATATAATAACCCACTCCAAAGTCAACATCCAAGGCTTGCACTTTTGGCCCAACAAAAGCCCAACCCTTGAAGTTCAAAGCCTTGTCTTTTATTTCATTCTTCCAATTGGAGCCCACATACATCATACCATTAGTTTCCCTTAAGACCAATAAGTGCCACACACTCCTAAGGTTCCCACTTGACCATAATTAAGCTTCTAACTTGAGTTAAGGGCATTAATCAACTTACACATGATTAGTGACATCTAAACCATGTTTTAAGCTTAATGTTTCTTCAAATTAGTTCTAACATTTTTTTATTTGAAATTTATTGATTTTATTATTGATTTGAACCATTCTTAGACTAATTTAAAAGCTTAGACTTGACCCAACTCATGTTAATAGAAGCAAAGCCATGTCAATGCCCAAGTCACCACCAATTGGCACCTAGGTGCACCTTCACAAATCAGCCTCTAGCCCAGGCCTTTTACACCATTTTCTCAAGGAAAATTTCATCATTTACACCTCAACTTAACCCTCCTATTTCATATCTTGCATTGGATGAATTGTCTCCAAGAAACCAAGCTAGGAAACCCAACCAATTCCATTACAAGCCTAGTTGAAACCAAACCAAGTGGCCTTGGATTTCAATTGAATTTTCTGCACCTATTTTGGTCACTACCCCACTCCACCTCCCTTGTATTCTGTCCCTTGAAAGTGCTTCAAAGCACTCAAGTGCTAGCTTACCCAATTACCTCCCCAAGGCAGCCCAATCGATTGGCTCAAAGAGAGACACTCACTTGAAATCACTTGGTTGAACCATCACCCATTTCGCCTCTTTCTTTTTCTGCCCAAGCATGATCACTTAAAAGCCATTCATGCCGCTCTTCCTCACCTTAAAAAACCTTCAAATGATGCTGATAATGCCCCCAAATCATACCAATAGGATGGGACAAAAGAGGATAAAAAATCTGGACAGCTTTGAAGGAAACCCAAAACCATATGCTATGGCTTGCTTGTCTTGTGAATTTTTGTTTCAAGAATCTGAATCATACAGACCATGCACCTATGCAAGTCTTCTATCTCTCTTCCATGACAAAACTATGATACTATTGAACAGAACCAAGTGATGTCACCCTTGGCATTTTGCACTCAAGCAGTCCACCACCCACACACACCAACCACAACACTTCCCTTCATCCAAGACCAACGCCCCTTCACCTCTATCCCCTCCATTTGAGTCCTATAAATACCCCCTTCACCTCTCACTTCCTCACACCACTTCTCAAAGAATTCCTCTAGCATTCTTGAGAGTCATTCCCTCTTAGTGTGAGAATAGTGAGAAACCAAGTGAGTTGAGTTTTGAGAACTCAAGGGCCACGAATGTTGGTAAGTATTCTTGCCTTATCTCTTGTTGGGTGTTAGATTAATATGTTAGGCTTTTAATCATGGCATTAGAATGAAACTTTGATTGAGTTAAATGAGATTTTACTCAAGGTGTTGCATATCGGTTCAAATTTGGAGTTTTGATAGAATGAATTGTTTTGGGATGGGATTTTAGCCATGACATGTCTTGATATGATTTTATATGTTTTAATAATGTCATGGAAGATTTATTGGAGATTTAGATTTGAGGAAAATAGCATGTCATGATAGGTTTATAAATCCATATCTTGTCTTGATCATCTACGTATTCGGTTTGCACTTGTATGAGAGTGATCTTGGCATATCATGTCTTATTTCCTCAAGGATGGCCTTATAAACCTTTAAGAACCAATTATCATCATGTTAGTCATTGAAATGCATGATTTATTTAGGCTTTAAGGCTTGCATTGACAAAGAGAAGCTAGAAACATGCATACACATGGTTTGAAGTTTTTGGATGATTTGGTGTTATTCAATGCCTAAGTGTTGGGATGAACTCGTATGGCCTTTTTATAAGTTGTAAATATGTTCCAAGATTAGTGTTATGGATTTATGTTTGATGGAAATTGATCTCACACATGCATGCACTTGAAATCACAAATAAACCCACATTGATGCAAGCCACGGGTTGATGAGTTTTGGAATAGTTGTCATTTGATTTTTGAAATTATAAGGTCATATATGGATTTAGAACATAGAAACTATACGGTTTGTGAAGTTTGGTGAATTTTGGAGCCAAAAAGGTAAATAGTGAAAATGTAGGGCCTTAGTAGAATTTTGCCAAGTATAGGGGCAGTTTTGTAAATACTGAATTTTTGAACCCTTAGATTATGAACATCTTCCTTAGAGGTTCAAATCTTAACTTGGCATAACTTTTAATATTAGACGCGTTGATTCTCTAAACTCGGGAAGATTGTAAGTTAATTCTAACTTACTCTTAGATAATTTATTTATGATTTTTGTATAAGCGCCACATTTATTTTATAAATTTCATTTTGAGCATGAAACATCATATGATACATTGAGTATTTGATTAATTGCTTACATGACATGTGAAATTTTCACCATTTTTAGCATATTGCATATAAATGTCATTTTCACATGAAAGTTTGCTACATATGTATATGTCATGAAATATATTTTTAAGCATAGCATGAAAATGAATTTTGTCACGACCCCAAAGACAAGGATGGAGAATTATTCTAGTAGAACTCCTCTGTCCACTCTGGAGTGAGTAAAAATGGAGTGGTAACTCCTGGGTTGATAAAGAACTGTCAACAGGTTTTGAATGGATTACTTTTAAAGAATACAGGAGCGAAGTTGTATATGGCACCTAATGTTAGTGGGTGCATATGTTATGATGAATTTTTTTTTTTTTAAAAGGAGCGGAAGGTCACATGTCCAATAGTGACCCCCTCCCATATTTATTAATAAAACCCTCACTTGTGGAAGAGAAATACCACGGTAACAAAACAAGCCTACAGTACCATGGTAACAAGGTCCATAGGTGACCCCAAAAAACCACAACTAGAAAAAAACCAACTATAACAAGCCTATAGGACAACAAGGAAAAGAAAAAAACCAGACCTAACACCACAAAGAGGGAAGGCCCAAAGAATCCAAACAAATCACGCCTCGAAGAACCCGAGGCATAGTAGAATTATTAGAAAAATCAAAATCAATACTTGAAGCCCCTTCCTTGGCTATCCAATTCGCCACCCTATTACCTTCACGAAAAACATGCTAGAAACGACAATGAATTATGCAGGTTAAACCAACAATTTCCTCCCAAAAATCCTCAAGGTACCACACACCACATCTCCCTCTGAGCCACCAAGAGATGACCACCATAGAATCCATTTCAACAATCACATTTGAGATGTTCAACGATTTACAAATTCTCAACCCATGAAGGAGTGCCATGAGCTCCACTTTGTTATTAGAACCAAAACCAACATAAGATGCATAAGCCTGGACAAGCCTACCTGAATCATCACGAATAACCCCGCCAATGCCACAGGAACCTAGATTACCAATACTACTACCATCGGTGTTTAATTTATACCTCCCCAACGGCGGTTTAAACCATCTTACCACTTTGCAACAAGGAACTTTTGGAACCACCGGATTTATCCTCAGGGCCTGAAGGATCATGCCATCTCTATGGGACAAACTCTTATTTTGCTTAGCCACCTGAGAAAGACACCCTAACCACACGCAGATAGAGTGGAAAACAGAATTATGAGTTTCCAAAATACCTTCCATCCGAGCAAGACATCTCCTCCTCCAAAGACGCCAGGTAACAATAACGGGGATGATGCCATCAATAAAGCCCACCAACGAAGAGGAGCTAGCACGCCTAAACCAAATCCCAACATTCTGTTTCCAAGATCTACCAAGAGGTATACCAAAAAGATTGCCAAAAAAGGACCAAATTCTTTTTGGAAAATCACCTTCAAAGAGCACATGGTTAATGTCTTCAATATGACCATTATTGCAACAATCACATTTAGAAACAAGAGGAATACCAAAACGGCATAATCTATCATCTACACTCAAGGCCATAAACCAAGCCCTAAAAAAATGAATAGACATTTTTAATGGAAGACTATTATGCCAAATCCACGCATGCCAATCCATAGGATTACCTCTAATACGAATACAATTCCACGTAGATTTAGTAGAGAAAATACCTGATTCTGTAGAAGTCCAAATTAGAACATCCTTTCCATAATTCGGCCCAGCTAAAACAGTTACAATCTCATCCACCTTATCTTGCCCTACTAAATTCTTCAATAATTCCACATCCCCACTATCTAGCAACCTGCAATCTATAACTTTCAAAAGAGGTGAACCCACTACAGGCATATCATTGATCAGAGGACCATTATCCCTCCATTTGTCATACCAGAAAAAAATCTCTCCCTCTCTAAGTTTCCACTTAGAATTATTTAACAACAAAGGAATACAATTTGCAACCATTCTCCAAAATCTAGATCCTTTATTAGTTTCTATAAGAGACCATGGCCGCGATCCCACATCTTTTGCTTTGAAAAAATTAGCCATAAAGAATTACCTTGAATAAGGTTCCAAGCAAAGCGCATATGCAAGGCTTTCTGAATGTCCTGAAGACTTCGTACACTAAGCCCTCCTTCTTCCACAGGATTACAAATATGACTCCACGCCACCCATTTCTTTTTATCACGCCCATCGGCTTCACTTCAAAAGAATGAGCTCATCAAACTATGAATCTTGAAAATTGTAATTCGAGGGACCTGTAAAACAGCAAATAGGTGAATAGCCATACTGGATATAACATGCCTCAAAAGCACAAGTTTTCCTCCCGAAGAAAGAAGCCTCATCTTCCAGCCACTGATCTTTTACCTCTCTTTATTCACCATGTCTTCTAAATGAGCCTGTTTCAATCACCCTCGAATTATCTGCACTCCTAGATATTTGAAAGGAAAGTTCCCCTCCATAAAGCCCATCTAACGTAAAAGCCGCTGCTTGCGCCTAGTAGGAATTTTATCAAAACAATACAAAGCAGATTTTTGAACATTGATAGCTTGTCCTGACCACCTCTCATATTGAACCAAAATTTGTTGAAGAACCCACACCGACCTCTGACTTCCATTAGAAAAAACCATGAGATCATCAGCATACATCAAATGAGAGACAATAGGCGTACCTCGGCTCTGAGAGAAAAGGCCAAACTAACTCTCTCGCACACTCCTATGGATCAAACAGGATAAGACCTCTTGTTGAATGATAAACAAATAAGGAGACAGAGGATCACCTTGACGAAGACCCCGACCGCCTGGAAAGAAACCCTTAAGGGTACCATTCATCATGACAGAATACCAAGGGCTAGAAATACATTAATAAATCAAATCACAAAATTGAGAGGAAAAACCAAACCAATGCAATGTTATGATGATGATATGTTATGATAAAATGTTATGATACCAATACATTGAGAATGATGTCTGCAGACAAACACGTAATGCCAACAAGAGTTGTGCTATAGTCACTGGCAGGTGCTCACGGTGTGTATGGAGAACCATGTTGCTACCATACGTAGGTTAATAATGGCTTTAATAACAACGAAATGTTATGTTCTTGAAAGCAATGTGGTATGAAAGGTTCTCTTTCGAAATATCATATTTTTTAAATAAGAAAGTGAAAAATGTTCTCTGAAAAAAATGTGCATTAAATTTCTTTTTTTTTTTGAGAAATGTTGAGGAACATGGATGGGAGACATATACTGATTTTTCTACATTATTGTAACACCCCGCTCCTTCTTTCTGACGAAACGCTCCTTCTTTCTGACGTAAGCAAGTTTCAAGGACATAAATTATGTAACAGTCTGCCCATTCTCTCTAGAGACTGCGAGCCTCATTATGCATGTCGAACCTCGATGACGTGTTCCAAAAGATATTATGTGATTGCTAAAGTATGCCCAGTGTTTTAAATTCACTGAAAATATTTATATGAGGTATTTTCAGTGTTACTGAACTAGGCTTGATTTTAAATACAACAATTATAATATTTTTGAAGAGCTCCAAAAATATTATAATTGTCAGAAATCATTTTAATATTATTATTAAAATGATTTCAGTTATTTAAAATATTATGGAATTTGAATTATGTTGAAAACTCTAATTAATTAAATGGTTTTATTCTTTTAAAGATATTAAATAAGACTTCATCATTTATAAACTAAAGTTTAGTTTAAATAATATTCTACCTTAATTCCTCTCAGTGCTTTTAATTAAGTTAATGTTTACGCATTTTCAAATTAGTGTTTTAATCCTCCACCGTTAAATCATTTTGAGGATCCCAAGATGAAGGGATCAGGATAAAAACTCAGACCCCTCTTTCTTCTCCCTCACTTTTCCTTTCCCTCCCTCTCTCCTCTTCCCCCGTGCACGTCTCCCCCTCCCCCTCACCCGATCTCCTTCTTCAGCCCCTAGAACCGTTGTGCGCCACCATACGGTGACACCGACTACCTCACCGACCTCCCCTCACGCCGGCGAGCATCCCCCATCATCGAAGTTCCACATGACAGCTTCCTCTTCCCCCACATGAGCCCCTCCCTCCTCTCGGGTTCCTCACTTCACACCGCCGTAGCACCACCGTCATCAGCCTTCAGCTCCACTGAGCACCACCATGGGTCTCCCTTGACCACCCCATTCCTCCTCCCCTTGGCCCGAAACCCATAGCCTCTCCCTCACAAGCATGGGCTTCCTCCCTCATGCATGGGTTCTCCCCTTTCCATCTCCGTGTGTCGCCACCCACGGCGCCGCCGTCTCAAGCTTCCTCTGGCCACCATCAGCCAACCCCAACCATCCATAGCCTCGATCTGCCCCTCACGCACGCCCACTCTCTCACGGACTCTCCCTCACCTCACAGCTTAGATCTGCCTCCGTAGGCCATCGTGCTGCCTCCACCTCGCCACCATCACCTCGCCGAGGTCCTTCCAAGTCCCTCCATGCTCAGCCCCTTCCAGAACCACTACTTTACGTGGTGGACAGCCACTGTGCATGGCTAACCGCCATTGTACACGGCTAGATATGACGTGTTACGCCCCTCACTGCCACCAGGAGGCCACCATGAGCCAGTCCAAGACCACACTTAACAATCCAAACGCCCAAACAGCCACTGTACGTGGGTTGGTAGCCACGTATGACCCTTCCGACGTCATCAAGTGTGACTATCAACGAGCAACGCATGAGTTATCTCGTCGATGGTATAACGCTCTCTCCATTGTTATTTATGTTATATGTTAGTTGGTTGGTTAGGTTGTGGACTGTGATGTTAGCAATTGTGATGTGCCGTGTAGTGAATTGTTGGGCGTATCTATGTTGTATGATGTGTAGTGTTGTGGACTGTATTGTGAAGTGTGGTTGTGAAGTATGTGTTGCAGTGATGATGAGGCATCATGTGGATTGGAAAAAGAGTACTCGTAAAGTGTACTCTTGTGGCGTAGTGTGGGATAAGGAGGGTATATGTAAAATATACCCTCCAAGCATTGGGTGGAATACGAAGAGTACATGTGAAGTGTACTCTATTAGGCGTAGCATGTGTGAAGGGAGTACACATAGAGTGTACTCTATGTGGTGGAGTGATGCACCATATGTCGGGTGTGCCGTAGTGGTGATGGGTCATAGCGTGTATGGAGGGAGTACACGTGGAGCGTACTCCATGAGGCACAGCGATACACTGTGTGGCGTGTCGTAAAGATAAGGATGGTTGTGTGGTTGATGGGCATAGAGTGTGGTGAGTAGTGTTGGGAACTGTGGAACAGTGTCCCGAAGTAGCTATGATGTGGCCTATAGTTTGAGGTGACAAGTGTCACCGTGATTGACTTATGGCTGGGATTATGTGTGAAGTGGCAAAATAAGTATAAGAGTGAGTAGCAGAAACATGACTGGGGAATGTCATGAAGTGACATGGTTACTGGTAGTTGTGCTTGTGGTGGGTGAGGAGTTAGTATAGGAATGGCGTAGCAGGAATGTGACGAGATGACATGATATGACAGGAGTACGTGAGGGACCGTACTTGTGATGAGTTAGGAGTTGGAGTAGAAATGATGTAACGGAATGTCAGATGACGTGACAAGGTCACGGTGTAGCTTGGGAGTAGTCTCGAGCTATATGCTGTGACGTAAGGTGCAGTTGTGAATGGAGTCTTATCATGTTAAGTGTTGGGATGAACTATCAAAAGGGACGGGTAGCATGAAGAGTCATACTAGCTGGGTTAAGAGAAGGTTGGTATCGAAGTATGGCGCTAGTCCCTACGTGCCTGTGATCAACATGTTATATGTTGGTCTTAGGTGATGAAGGGGTAAGGGACATGTAATCTGGTGAGACACATGTGCCGGACGAATTCACCATATGTAATGGGTAATCTGTCCTAAGCACAAGCACATGGTGCTTAAGCCTCAAATTTGGCTTAAAGTCGTGTGGCGTGTATGGATGAGAATGAGGATTAGTGTGAGCTAAGGTACATGGAGGTAGTGACGGGGGTATTGTCTAGGATTGGGATGCGTGACTCCGTCGATCATAATCATGCATCGGAATGTGGTCAATAGAATGAGTAAGATGAAGGTTTTAATGTCTTAATCCTAAGGTGAATCATGGGTTCAATTTAGTGGATGGACACTCGAGGTAAGACCTTGAGTTTGGAAGATGTAGTGACCGTAAGTAGATCTCGAAGGTTTTAACATAGTAAAGGGCACGTAAGAGTACGAGATAGAAGGAGAATGTTTCAAGTGAAGTGAAGCTTTTATTTCTAAGTTTAGTTGCTTATGCACTAGATAGAGAATGACGTCAAGGTTATGTGTATGCATGTAGGTTGCCATCTGACACGCACATGAAGGGACTACATGATATGAAAGTAGCATAAAGTCCAGGTAAGTATTGCGTTCATACTCTTCTAGAGTTTTTCAAAATACAAGGAATGAAAATGAAATGCTTTTCCTTTACGATGCTTTACGAAACGAAAGATGTTTTACGAAAAACATGCTAAGTATAAGTGTTCAAAGGTATACGTATGAACAACCCTTCTTGGTAGCCCCTTTTTAGGCACCCAAAAGTATTAATTGGATGCAAGTGAATGGATGACTATACACTGTATCTATTGTATGTATTTTCCACTAAAAGAAACGTTGAGACTTGTGCTTCGAGCTTTGACTGAAGCGAAGAAAGTGATTTAAAAGGTCCCTATGAATTGTTTTAAGGATGCAATGAACTGATGCTTTAAATGATGCCATGAAAGATGATGTTTAAGCCCATGCTCTTAAATGATGTTTTTCCATGAATGAACTACTAAATGAAAAGGACTGAAAAGGAAATGACTGAACTGACTGAAAGGGCTGAACTGAAAGAAAGGACTGAATGTTTACTGTATGAAAATACGTAACGATCACATGAATGAATGGAAAGGGTACCAATACCAATGAATGGGCAGATTGCAATGTCAGGTAAGTAGTACTGGTAGTGCACCCAGTGCTACCCCCTGATTGAAAAGGGATTCCCATACAGTGACCACGGGCGGAGTCCGGGTCCAAACAAAGACTGCTAACCCCAGCACAAGGGGCGTAACAATGTGTATCGGCCAATGAAAATGATAAGAAAGAATGTATGAACGTATGAATGCATGAATGCATCGAACCCTTTAAGAAATGAAGGCATTGACGGGAGATACGTTTTACGAAGAGAAAACCCTTTTTAAGGAAAAATTCCGTCCAGTGATGTTTTCAAACAAATGCACGCACGCATTATAGTATGTATGGAATGATGAATGCATGACTGAAAACCTATGTTATTATATTTTAACTGCATGAAGTAATGCTTAAGAGTCATCGACTCATTTTAGTTTTTATATATGCCCCTCCCTCCACAGAGACTGAATGAGCAGTACGCGTCAGGATGGACACGATCCATGGGGAAGAGCACGAAAGTCTAGGCATGAGAGTTTTAATTGCATGAGAGGCCTTTTATTTTATTGTAAGATCAATGTTTTCCATTGTAAACCTCTTTTATTCTCAAGGCACATTTATTTTATAACGTATAACATAGAGTCTTGCACCCTGGGTATGGAAGTAAAAAGTTTTAAATCGAACAATAATTCTCGTCGTCTTTTCTAAAATCATTTTATAAAAAGTCTCACCACAAGTACGGGCGTTACAATCACATGCATCTCATGTTTATCATTAATCATGATATCTTATTTCTGTGCAAGTTGGTTCTTTAACTTGCTGAGATTTCAAGTAAACATCACCCTCGTGGACTCTCTATCATTCCTCCCGGAATGATAGAAGTTGTGTTAGGACTAGTAAAGGACGAATAGGATGGACTGTTGGAAACATATAGTTGAAGAGGAGCTGGACCTTGAGCGAAGATTAGATATAATTTTGATGCTCATAAGCATTGACTTTTCATACTTGAGAGTGAGTTGATCTAACCATGGAAGTTGGATTAAGTATTTTGTGTTAAGGAAATGCTATCATTAAGTTTGAACTTATGGTTATTAATATTATTGAGATGTTTAGTTCATTCTGGCATAAATTTTTATAAGTCACCCTATTTTTTGCTGCAATTATTGCATATTACTAGTTGCATACTAGGATGCATTGTATATTAACTGTCATGAATGGGAGTATGTAACCTTGAGTTGCATGTCCCAAAGCTCCAAGTCTCTGCTACATCCCAAGTAGGGAATTGGGAGCGCCACAAGATCAAAACCAATATTTTCTAAAAATATATTTCTAACACATAGATCAAAGCCTTAGGATCATCATATGTGAACATCAAGACCATTGAATCATGTTTTCATAACAAAAGATTTCAACTTTACCAAAACAGAAACTGTAAAAGTTTTCAAATTTCCAAAATTATGTAAAACTCTTTATAAAGTTTTTTGACATGAAATAAATCCAAACATACCTTCGATATTAACATGCTACACTTCCCCATAGCAGGATCTACCCAAGATTTCACTCAAACCCTTATCAAAATATCTAGATTTCACACAACATTGAAACTGTTGCCCCGAATAACCTTTGCACTTCAAACTCAACTTTCACTAATCAATACTCCATGCAAAATTACCTTAAATATATCAATTGAACCTACACTCAAAAAATAACAAAGTACATCAAGGAATTTTCCTGAGAATCTTGCATAAAGTGCTGAAAAATGAAATGTAAGAACTGACAGAAAATATGTCTGAAGCTCTCACCCGAATTCTCTTCAAACAAGTGAATGAAAAATGATGAAATGGTGAAGGAAATACATGCAGAGTCCTTTATAGGGAGAGAGGGCTGACTTAGTGGCATATTTAACCCATTTTGATGTGAGGTTGGTAGCCAAAATGTGGTAAAAACCGTGGCCTATATAGCCCATGGTTTTGGGTTATTGTTGGTCTAGTGAGGGCTAGTGGTTTTGAGTGACTTTTTTATTTGCATCAAGTCACTAATTGGGACTATCAACTCATACATAGGGGCTTGGGAGAAAGAATCTTGCTCAAGAAGCTTGGGCTTGGTTGTGGTTTCGATGAGCCTAAATTGGGCTCAACTGAATGGGCTTCAATTGAGGTACATTTGGGATTTCATTGGGGGTTTCGGTTAGGGTTTGGTTCAAATCTAATTTTTCTTTACCCAATGCAATTACCAAGATGAAAAAGGGTTAATGAAGGGGTAATAGCATGTATTTGAGTGGTTAATAGCATGTGGGAGTAATTTAATCAAGTGATTAATCACTTAAGCAAAATCGAGTAGTTTAGGTTTGGAAAACCATTTAGGGTTTTGGTTCCCTCCAAGGGTTTTGGGGTTCCAATTGGATTTCGAAGGTTTGGGGTCTCACTAGGGTTGAAACTCTCTTTTGGTTAGCCTCAATGTGTTTGGTTGGATGAAATAGTGTTTGTCTTAGGTGGCATGATCACATGGTTTAATTTTCCTTTCATTCCTTCACATCTCCCACTCATGGTTCCTCCTAGTGCCAAGTGTCCTACACTATTTACCAAGTGTGATTAGAATCTTGCCAAGTGTTGAAAAAATACTTCTCAAAGTTGCTTTGTACATTCCACAACAATTTGACAATCGTCTGAACGGGATGCCATGTGGCACAATCCTGTGTTACTATTCTCCCAAAAGATTGTCAAAAATAAAATCCTAAATAATTATATGAATTTAGTGGTTCAATTCATTTAGCAAAATTTGACTCCCAAGTGCCTCGATTAAATCAAAAGGCATTCCCAGGTTCTATTAACTCAAAAAACGTAACATTGCACCATAAAATTTTAAATTATCATCTGGGACTAATGGTTAAAGTTGTTTCTCGGAGTCATACTCCTAAGTGCGTAGAATAAATAAAAAGGCACCTATTTAATCATAGCAAGTCGAAGTTGGGCTCCAATTCCTTCTCCGAATCCAAATCAAACTGAGTTTTGACTCCAATCAGAGTTGTCGGAGTCAGAGCGTCGGAGTGTCATAGGGAGAGAGATTGAGATTATCATCTACTTTGAACCTGTTTCTCCCAGCCCAATGGTTGTATCTCTCAGAGGGTATGAGACCCACCCATCTTTTCCACCAAAGTAGAATTTGTAGGCGTCGAATAAATATAGAAAACAAGAAAAGAGAACAATAAAGAGGGAGATATGTCTCTGAGACTCCATGAGCGACTTATGGAAATTAAACAATGAAGATGATCCTTCAAAAATCTAAGAGAAGTATATTTAGATATATACACTATCCAAGCAATTGATGAACGAGGCTTCATGGAAGAACTAGCATGAGGCTTCAAGTGATTCATGGATGAGGCTTCAAGCCAAGCATTAACCTTTAGAGGGACAAAAATATTGCAGAAACCATGTATATGGCAAATTAACTGCTGTTGATTTTTCAAAGAGCCGACGGGATTGGTACCCCAAAGCTAACACTGACGGGGCCTAGAACCAAAATTAAAAAAAAAATTAAAAATTAAAAAAAAAAAGAGAACCTGTAGACATACAGACATATAGACACGAGAAAACGAGCAATAGAAAATACAGATATTTCTTTCTTTGTTTAGAGATGCAATAGAAAATGGTAAAGTTTAAGGAAGCGGGAGGGGGGAGACAGGGAACAAATTTTCTCCAAAATTTTTGTTTAGTGGAAGTTCGGAGTTCGTAAGTCAAAGTTGACATCGGCTCCGACTCTAACTCCGACTCTAAATTCTAATTTTTTTTACTCCACTAGAATCGAAGTTGGAGCAGGCATCGGCCAGAGTCGGAGCCGGCAATGGTTTTTCCCAGCCCTAAATTTGTCCACATGAACCTCCCACTTGCTACCCACATATTTAGCTAGTGGATCAGTTCTTGGTTTTATGAAATCGGGGACAAAATCTACAGTACATGTTCTTTATGGATGTCTGGAGGATGTACTTGATGTTAAACTCGCTGAGCTATGTCAACCAATTTACGAATCTCCCTAAGGCGTCGAGGTGATGCAACACCCACTTTAGCGGACTCTTGGTTATTACCTTGATCACATGAGCTTGAAAATAAGGCCTCAATTTCCTTGTTGCAACCACCAGGGCGAAGGACAGTAGATCCATATTCGGGTACGTTGTTTCTGTCAGCTTCATGTTCACTTACCACAATAGCACTCAACCTTAGATATAGTTGTAGAGGTCCCCCAACCGGGCTTGAGATAGCAGTGGGGAAATCACCAAGTACTTTTTCAACTCCTAGTCCCATATCGTCATCTTTCTCAATATTTGGGAAAGGGGAGGCATTTGTCATTTCTCAATATTGCCATTTCTCAATATTTGAGATGCTAAGTCTTAACTCTATGAACACAATAACACTGACACATTGCGTTTTCTTTAATGAGTCATTTGAGCCCGAGTTCCAAGTTATTCAACCCTATTATTGTCACATACACTCATGTCTCTCTCTTTCTATGCAACACCACCGGTCAAGAATTTAAGTTTGGCTCTCTAAGATGGCAATTTGGAGCACAGATAATTTGTCCGTGTGTGTGTAGAAAGTACCCATCAAGAATCAAGCTTTGCTATCTGAAGTGACTATTCTCTCTATCCGTCTCTATTTGGAACATAAGCTATCAAAGCACAATTGGTTTTCTCCATCTCGCTCGCATAGTCAAAGGACTCCCCACTAGTAACACTAGACTTCCATCTCCAGTCATGGAGAAATTCATGATAATCAACTTGAGCCATTGATGAGCCACATGCTCTCTATATATCAAACGTGTTTGATCTGTTTGTATTCTTTTCTTTTCTTTTTCCGGAGTCAGATAGTACACTACTACCTTATGTTTTCATTCAGTACTGCATTGGTTTACCTATCTTAATAATCTTTTGAACGATCTTTTAGATTTTCTCAACATTTTTGCTAACTCGTTCCACGGTCCAGGAATATTTCATGATCTCTAAATTAACATAAGAAATCTTCTTCAGAGATCTTCATGTACAAATGGACATAAAAAAGAGACTTCTTTACTATTATTACTTGGTGAGAGACTCACATGAATTTTTTTTCACTTACTTTTGTGAAGAATTTATTTGTTATTCACATGCTTTTTTTTTTCACTTATTAATAGTAATACAAACTATATAAAAAAAAATCTAACAACTTTTATATCATTAGGTACTTTTTAGGTTTATTCTTGAACTAATAAAACTTATAGCAAGTTATAATGATCAAGTTGATGGAGTTCTCATGGAAAATGCTCCACAAAATGCCAAATATACATCACCCAAATGTCAAAAGGAAATTTTGCATAAATTTGCAAATAAAATGTGAAATGCAATTTGCGAAAAAATTGGGGATGCTAAATCTTGTATTCTTGTTGATGAAGCTCGAGATGAGTCCAAAAGACAACAAATGGCTCTCATTTTGAGATTTGTTGATAAAGATGGTTTTATCAAAGATGTATGTAAGGCCCAAGTGTTGTGAGGCCCGGACCAGTGCACAAAAAGGCCCAGCCTTTTTCTTGGAAGTTTTCAGAACGACGCCATTTTGGGTAGGGGTGTTCATCAGGATCCGAATCCGGATATCCGGCCATAACCGGATCTGGATCCGGATGCTAAAATCCGGGCAGTTATCCGCCTGGATTAATCCGGATTTAATCCGGGCAGATAACCGGATTCAATCCTGATATCCGGATTTATTCTGGATCCAGGTTATAACCGGATTTAATCCGGCTTTAATTTTTTTTTTTTTAAAAAGACTTTAAAACTTAAAAAAATATTTTTATAGCACTTAGATTTTTTTTTTTTAATTTTGATAATAAATTAACAAACAAAATAAATAAAAAAGAAAAATAAATAAAAATGTAAAATAAATAATATTGTTGTTACATCACAATGCAAGACGTAAATTTACAAAAAACAAAAGAAATAATAATACATCACAACTAATTAAACTAAAATATAAATTTACAAAATAGACCAAATGCAACCCATATTCCCTTGCAAAGACATATTCCCTTGCAAAGACAAATGGTGCAATCCGGGGCTGCAGGGCCATGAACAAACCTGCAATATTCAGCAATTGGTCATTATCCAAGCACCCTCTTGGTACTTTTCAAGTAGAATAGCAGCAACTCCCATCCAATATAACCTGTACAAAGTTACTGCAAATTTCAATTCAAATGTTCACAATGCACTGATGACACACAGAAAGCCAATGTTCACAAAGTTACTGCAAATTTCAGTTCAAATGCTTCCTATGAAATATTGAATAAATAATGTTCTTGCCAATTGCAGTATGGGGAACTTCAGGTAGAACTAACTTCAGATAAAGCCTACATTGGTGCTATAATTGGCTTTGCTTTTGGGTAATTAAATATATCATTTTAACCGTGAGTTCTCTTTTCTACTTTTATTCTTAAGTAGGCCTAACAGATAGATATTTCTTTAATTATGCCCCAACATTTTGATGAACATAACTTGTTTCTCAAATCAATTCCAAGAACATGTTTCACGCCATGAAGGGCAAACTCTTGTGGGTTTTGAATTTATCAGACATTAGAATCTAATGAAATTCATGATAATGTATTGCCTGTACCAAGAGTTTCTTGAGACTTTGTTTCTAAACTTTCAGTGTCATGTATCAAATCAAACAAATTAACAGAACATATGAATAATTGATAATTACTCACCAGTTGTACGACCGCTAGCATAAAGGGAAAGGACGGCCTGAATAGCAACATACATTGCTGGAGTATTGAAGGTCTCAAACATAATCTAATTAACCACCTATGTCAAATCAGGAAGCTGTGACCATTAGATTCGCCAAAACATGATGATATATAATGGTAAACAAACAGCTAACTTTGATGGTGGGGGTGGCGACAAGTGTTAGGGCTATGAACAACCCTGCAATATTCAGCAATTGGTCATAATCCAAGCACCATGTTGGCACTTTTCAAGTAGAATAGTGTATTAACATTTACAAGCAATGAAAATAGAGGAAACAAGCTCAATCCATAACAACTTACAGGAAGGGGGATGGGTTGGGGGAAAGGCTTGTTGCTGGTAAGTAGATTCTCATAAGTTGCATTCCAACTGCAGAAGCACAAATGAAAGAGGTTAAACAACCAAAAAGCATGACTGAGTCTTGCTAAAGCTGCTAGATTGAGACTACTGAAGTGGCGGAGTTTTCCCACAAAGGACTCAAGACCTCCAAAAAGGTGCAAGTACAAGGGCAGGAGTTAATGGTAAAATAGGAGTCAATAAAATATTAAGAGGTAACCTAATCAGGTCACTTGGTGATCTCAAAATAATTACTAAGAAAGTTCACTTTTTCTTAGGGCTGAGTTGAGTTGTTAAATTAGGGCTGCAATCTCACTTTTTCTGCATGGAAATTAGGAAAGTTCTTTCCTTAAATGACAGAAACCACCTAGAAATTTATAAGGAAACAAGCTGTCACTGCCAGGAAACAACCTTTAAAAAGCCTGCCAACCAATGCTCCTAAGTCTTGAAACCAACCCAACTTTGCAAGCATGGTTCCCATCTAAGTTTACTCAACTCAGAGAAAGTGATTTCTAGTTTGTGAAACTCTATGTGATATTTTCATAATAACTAAAAAAAAGGAGAAAAACCCTTGAAGTTATGTCATTTTGGGTTTACCAACCTAAACTTCTATTAAAAAGTACACTGAGCACCAAAGAGTTCAAGAATTGGCATTTCATTCCCCTGCTTTAGCCTATCATTTGTAAATTATAAGCACATTTTTTTTATGATTATAAATTATAAGCAGTTTTTTTTTTTATAATTATAAATTATAAGCACATTCCATCCTACAAGCCACACCAATCTTTTGGTAATACTAACAGATAAATTTATACCATTTCTGCTTTCTTTCAAGCTTTTTTTTTTTGGATAGATGAGAAAATTTTATTAAGACAAGTAAATAGGCATGAGCACTCTTCTAAACTAATAAACTTTATTAAAAAAAAAAGGCTAGAGAAGTAATGACGATAACTAAGGGGAAATTATCAAAAGAATAGCTATTCAAGCAATAGTATCAAGCACATGTTATTTTCCAGTAAAAGCATCCCAATTCAGACAGCCAAAGAAGGGCAAATTGCCACTACTTCAAACTATAAGGTGTTCTTAAAAGCCAAAAGTAAACCAAAAATAGAATTGGTGGGTGCATTCGCTGGTGATAGCACCAAACACCTCTAATATGTGATGCATTATATAGCTAAATGTGGGTTGACATTCAACCTGGATGTGAACATTCCCTCAAAACCTATACTGAATTCTTAACAATCAAAATTCACCAGGGATATTGCAGGTCAGTATACTAAAAGGTTTGGAAAGTACCATTCTCATAGAAGGCATAATGCCATAGACCCATTGTAATGGCAAGAAAACTAAATCCCATGTGAAAACAGAGCAAATGAAAAATAATATAAACCAAACAAACAAAGTATTACATAAAAAAGTGATTAAAACTAAATCCCATGTGAAAAACAGAGAAAAGGAAAAAATACCTTAAGAGCTTAGAGAGAGAGAGAATATGGATGGTAGCCTCTGCGTGTCTCACCCAGATGCGCAAAGCACTTTGAAGTTTTTGTTTCCGTATTTCGGTGAGGTCAAAAGACTTGAGAGAGAACAGAGCCTTGAGAGAGAAGACCAGAACGGATTTGGAGATTGGAAAAACTTGAGAGAGAAGGCCAGAAGGGACTTCGAGACCGAGAGAGAAGGTGGATTTGAGAAGACGTCAAGACAAGAAGGCAGATTCGAGAAGACATCGAGATGAGAAAGCGGATTCGAGAAGGCGGATGCAAACCCTAATCGATGCGAGAAGACAATTAGAAAGGGGCGGATATTTTCATTTTAAATGACCTGGTTACGGATAACCGGGTCACATAACAGGATCCGTAATCGGATCCGGGATATTATTAACCGCCCGGGTGTAATCCGGGAGGATAACCGCCCGGATGCACCCGGGTTTCTGGGTTCCGAACCGGACCGGAAAAAAAAACCAGTGCGGATGCACACCCCTAATTTTGGGTAGGTTTTGTCTTCTTCCTCAGCTGCTTCCCGATTCCTTCTCCCTCTCTTTCTCATTTCAGTTTCCTTTTCTTTCTGTCTTCCCCCACATCCCTCTCTCCCACGTTACTCACTTCTTTCCGTTTTCAATTTTTTTCTTGTCGTTGGTTCTATTTTGTGGTTCCGAATCTCATGCCCTTAATTTCCTCCATTTTTCTTTTTCCCTCAAAATTGGTTTCTCACCAGGTTGCATTCCACCACTTCTACAGATTAACGTGTCCCTCTCCCTCAAGTGTACCTCTATTTTTTTTTTTTTCTGCAACTGATTTTTCTATCTCCAAGATGCGGCTCTTCCTCTTTCCACTTGGTGATTTTTGTTTCTGCCTACAAGTATCTCTTTCTTCCTCCCTTTTATTCTACGTTAGAGACCCTGAACTACCATTCTCTCAGCCGACCCTCTCTTCCTGATCACTACAGATTTTGTTGTTGCCTTGTGGTTTGGGTATTGCGTTTTGTGGGTCCTCAATTTGTTTTTTGTGTAACCATTGAAGCCGTTACTAGAGAATTTAGCTTCCACAAGTAGGCTATTCTTTTTCTCAGTTTCTTGCACACTCACACACACTTTCACCTCAAGTCACTTCAATAAAATTTTTGTTTTTAATATGTAGTCCGTGAGTTCTCTGGTTTTGTTGGTGTGCAAGCAAACATCTTGTGTTGGAATGGTCTTGGGGTTTTGAATTATTTGGGTGGTATGTGCAGTAAACCAAATGGATACTCGGAGTTGAGTGGGTGCTGTTTTTTTGTATTGTTCGGGTTTTTATACGACCGTTGGAGTCGAGGTTAAATTATTTGGAGTAATATTGTTTTTGTTTTGGTTGAGTTGTGATGAATGCTTGGAGTTAGGGGCCATTGAAGTGGGGTTGATGATTTTATTATTTTGTTTGACGTTGACTTTGGTGGGTGTATAGGTCAATATTAAGATTAGTATATGGTATTTTGGGATGAAATGCAGGCTGTCCAGATTTCTATATGGTTGTCTTAGTGAGTTGTTTTTGCTATAATATGGTTTGGGATTATGGGTTTTAATTATTAGATGGAAATTATGCCAATTGTTGTTTAATACTCAGTGTATATATTTTGTTTCTATCAATAGGTGATGAGATTTTTAGAGGTCGAATTCAAGTCATAGATAATACGCTGCAGGAGTCAGGTAAGCGGGGTTCCTATGCTAGGTTTTATACAAGTTAATAAGACTGAGATTGACTTCATGAAAACTTGCATATTTTGTTATGTAATCGGAACTTGGGAAAACAAAGATCAACCTCGGTCACCTAATTGCATTAGTCATGAAATCTGTGTGAAAAATGAAAAATATGTTCTGACATGCATTGTGTAGACATGAGCTAAATTTTGTCATGTTGTCTCTGAAATCTGAAAAAAAGAGCGATATTGAGAATCTGAAAAATTGTGCATTTATTTAGAAAGATGCTCCGAATTTTATTTTTAGTATGTGAGAATGATCTGATTATGTTTTGATACTCTGTTTTATTTTGATATGGCATTTGAAAACCTTTGGCATGGTGTACTGATTTTATATCTAACTCTGTCTCTACTCTGCTCTGTTATGCTCTGCTCTGTTTGGGTTGGTACCAAACTTCTTTGTCTCTGAGTGCACCCACTTTGGAAACAAAGTGGTTTTATTGTGGTCTTTCCTGTGTGCACACTAGGGGCTCCGAGAAGAATAAGGAAAATATTTCACCTCTGTATCTGCCTGGTTTGGCCATTGGGGATAGCACAACCCTACCACGGGGGTGAAACATGGTCTCTGCTCTATAAGATGCTCTATTTTGATGTGACAATGATGCTCAGTTTATGTTATGCCAAAGTACTATAGGTTTTTACTTGTCTTAAAACCATCGCTCTATTACTTTTGAAAATATGTTCTATTCTGCATGATAATTCTGGAAAATATTTTGTTCTACATGCTATACTTTGTAAATGCTCATGTTTGCACACTAGCATATGTCTTCTGCTTACTGAATTGTTAATAACTCACCTCATATCTACATAATATTTTTCAGATGATGTGGAGAGTCCAACTGAGGACCTGGATTAGATTGGTGAGCATGATTAAGCTGAGGAGAGGAGGTTAGAAGAAGGAATTCTGATGTCCTTTATTTTTAATGTCTTTTAGATTTAATTATATCTTAGGTTTAGTAAGACTTATGAAATTATTAGTTTGGTTTAATAGGACTACCGAGAGATTGTGGACTCCTTCGTTTATTTTTGCTACAGGAATGACTTTGTGGAGTTTTCAATGTGGTTATTTAGAATACATGAGATTGTGTTTTGCTAATAAAGTTTTTGGAGTTTTATTTTAGTTGTGTTGGGAAACATGTTCTTAAGTGACAAGTAGTAATTCTCCAGGCCACCCGGGTTTGGGGCGTTACAGAAGAAGCTATGGCACTAACCCTAAAAGAGGAGATCTTTTGTTCTTTCTCGTTACAACCTCTAAATTGAAAATATTCAAGGTCAAAGATATGATGGAGGAAGTAATATGACGGTGAATAAAATTGATTACAAGCTTTATTTCATAAAGAATGTCTCTATGCATATTATGTGCATTGTTGAGCTCATAAACTACAATTAGCTTTAGTTGCAGTCTCTAGAGAAGCCAAACATGTTCATTAGTTTATTGTTCATCAGACATCCATTATCAATATTGTTTTTGGTTCTTCTAAATGTAATGATGAATTACAATCTGCTCGAGCTGCTGAAATTTACCATCTCCTCATACTTTTGCTTCAAATGCATGAGGCTCTCTTGTACGTGCCTACTTTCCTCCTTATTTTCCAGCGACTGTTGCTCACCGTTCTCTCTGTTATCATCCTTGTGAACATTGCGAGGATGACTCCTTTTTGTTTCATACTCTCTATTCCTTTGCTTCAACATCTTCTCTTCCATCTTCACAAACTTATGCTACATCTATTATGGCTACATAGGTCATATGGTATTTCCTACACTCGGGGCAGTAAGTGTTTCCTCACCTTGACCATGTCTTGTTTGTGATTGCATGGTGACTAACATCCATCTTCGTCAAGAAAATTGCCAAAATGTTGAAACATCTTCCCAGTGGCCAAGCTCCATTGATCTTCACTTACAGAGGGTTAGAGGAGAGTTGATTTGTCCTAAAAGGGGGAGCCTTTGGTGCTTAAATTAGCGAGAATAAAGGATTGAGAATGAGATTGAGTTTAGTAGTTTGTAAGAGCATTGTCATTGGACTAACCAAATGCCAATGCAACTTCATATTTTAGTTAGGCATGAGTAAAATCTTTTACATTGGACTAGCCAAACTACTAAAACTCAACATATAAGCTACAGTAAATTGAGCTCCCTAGTCATTCATGGTTATATATTATTCACTCACCAAACTAATATTTTAATCATTCCCAACAACCATTATATTATTTAATTATTTTAAAGTCTACTTTCCATTTCAATTTTGATAAAATAGTCTGTTATTTTCTACCTTATTCTATTTCATTAATAATAATTAAATTATGAAATTAAAATTATATTCTTAACTAACATATAATTCTATTTTCTACCTTATTTTAAGTAAAAAATAAATTATTAATTAATATATGAAGTGTATTTATAAAATATTACAAAACAAATTGAAAAATGTTATTAAAATATATAATATTATATTATTATTTTAATTTTAAGAAAATTAATTCAATATAGATTTACCAAATATAGAGTGTGATTCGGCACTAATCGTTCACTGGTTGACTTCGAGTGCTGTAATGTGTGGTATCTCTGGGACTATTGGGAGTTGTTGCTTGAATGTCTGGAAGGCATGGTTTTTTCCATTTCACATATCTTCCGTGAGGGTAACCAAGTTGCTGACTTCTTTGCTCGTCAAGGGGAATCTGGTATCACGAGGATGTATGGATCAGGTTCTGACCTTTTATCTTGAGGGGCATGATCCGACTGGATAAGATTGGTATTCCTTCTATAAGGTAGGAATATTTTGAATTGTTTCCTTAAAAAAACTTTTGTGTGGCAAGAAGTTAGATGGTTCTTGTTGGGCTTGGTATACGATGATTCTTATTTTAATTTGTTTTGATGCATGAGGTCTTTTTGTAAATCTCAAATGTTCATTTGTTACCACAATATTCCTACACCACAAGTGAGAACTTATTAATAAATTTGAGACGAGACTGGTATATAGATGGCTACCGACTCTTCTTAAAAAAAATTCAAAATTTAAAATTCTAACCAAAATTTATACTTTATCATGGTTGTCAATGCCTAACCTTATATATCTAGGATTTGTCGGATATTTATAACATGGGATCCCTCTTTTGCGTGAGAGGTTTTATGTAGTATTTAATGCCTCCATAGGCCTTTCACCTCATTTAATGTTTGGCGTGCTCTATGAAGGAAATCTTCACCCTCAGTGTTGTCTCGTGTCTCATCATGATCTGCTCCCACTAAAATCCAATCAGCTTGGTCTTACCCTCATTAATGTTGCATGCTCTCCTTTGTCGCATTGATGTAAATGCTAGCTTGCTTCCATAGAAACCTAACATCAACATCGTCTCGAAAAACTTCTCTCGTCTCTCCCGAACCCGCCCGCCTCCCTCAGCGCCTCGAACCAGTCTCTCTCGAGGGGGTGGGAGCTTCGGCTCCTTCCCCCTCTCCCCACCTCTCCCTCCTCCGTCCGCTCTGTGCACACAGCCGCTTCGTTTTTGTGTTTTTTGTCTTGTAGGCTAAATAAGGGGGAACACCGGATCTGGTCTTTCCGGCGACAATAGATCAGCACGCGCCTCCCCATGGTGTTGCCCAGCCGCCGATCTTCAAGTCTACCGAAGGCGATGCCATCCGGAGTGGCGAGTTGCTCGCACGCGCGGCCAAAAAACTAGTAGGCGTTCGGCGAGTGGCCTTCTCGCGACGCCGAGAGGCCCTCTACCGTCGCGACGCGCGGCGCCGCTGGGGTCTGTGAGCCCAGAACTTACAAGATCGGTCGACGGTTTTCTCCCAGGGTGGCGCGTGTTCTGCACGCGCCTCCACAGCCGTTCGGAGCTTTTTTTCTGCTGTTGGTTTTAGTTGTGTTCCAATGTATTTTCTTGTGTTCTGTTTTATAAAAAAATCAAAAATCAAAAATTTAGTCCCCGCGGACCGTGGTCCGAACTGGTGGTATGTCCCCGTCTCCACTTTGGCGGTGTATGGGATTGGTGTACCCTACCTCGCGTAGTCGGGGTATGGGGTTTGTTTACTCTGTCGGGGACAGAGATGTGTATGACGAATCTCTTAGACTTCGGTCTTTAGAGTTCTGTCGTCTGGGCTAGACCATGTCAGCCACGAAAGTGTGCTGAGGTGCTATTAACGTTTGTAACTGACTTTTTAAGTCAAAGTTGTATGTCCTTTTTTATAAATGGAATGTGATCCTTTATTATAAAAAAAAATGCTAGCTTGCTTTGATTTGTCGCATCGTCATTAATGCTGGCCTACTCCATTCTTCACTCTTCTGAGGTTCCCTTAACTCTAGTTCCCAAAATTCTTCCTCCGGCTTGTATCTCGCCTGAGGTACCTCACCCAATAAGGGTTCCTTGCTCCTTCCCATTGTTCACCGGTATACAGCCTTTCAAACTCGGTCAATAGCCCTTCATGTCCCAACAGTTTTCATATTACAACATGCTCACTGTATTTTTTCTTTGTTTGTTATATTTAGTTATTCTTCTCTGCTTTCTATTTTGTTTGTTTTTTTTTTCATTTCACTTTTTTACTTGCGATGGTTATTGATCATTTATCTTGATGAAAGCATGAGTTACTGGTTTCTTGTGCATTTTATTTGGTTTGGTTCCTTGTTAGTGGCTCGTGAGATTCCATACATCAAATTCCCAGAGCTGAACTATATAGTTAATACATAAAGCCTAAACCCCAAATGTAAATACATTGTTACCAACCTTCATGGTTGTTAAAATCTATGTTTAGCATAGATTATATGCATTATCTTGTCTTCCGGCTCTAAAATTTGCAGACTCATTGGTTCTTGAAGTATTGTGCATGCATAATATGATTTTGAGGACATAGCTGCCAGTTTTGAACATAGATATTAATGGCAACACTAACACTTTAGCATCGAACAAGAAGTCAATTGGAGTTGTCATCATAGAATATTATTTTGTGTCTATAACCAAACAAGGGATAGTCTTTGTTGAGGGTGGCGTAATCATTTAAAATGAGACATGTGAGATTCGGATTCCTTAAAATTTGGGAACTTTAGAGAGTAAAGTGTGAGAGAGATAAACACAGTCCTACAATATTTGTAGTTTTTCAAATAAATTTCTCAAATAGTATTAAATGCTTAATTAATATTGCAGGACTCAGTTTATACGTCTACTCTTCCCAATCTAAACAGTAGAGTTCCTAGGCACTAAAGTTTGAGCAAAAACTCAAGGGAACCCAAATCTTGATTTGTCCCAAATTTGACACCATATAATTACAAAAGGTTAAAACCACTTGAATGAGCCAGTGCCAATATCCAATGTTTTATTCTATTCATACTTGTTGCAGACGTGTTTCGTACTCCTACTAATGGCTTTCAGCAACCTGCACCAAGAAGATATGAGGGGCTCGATGTGGTGAGGGACACCTCTGAAGCCTAAGTTAGAATTGAGTATAGGGTATTTCAATTTTCAAATCATTTAGAAATTACCTCTAGCATGTGCTTTGAACTCCGTTTATATAGATTGAACATTCAATTGGTAAGGCTTGCCTTATGGCTTTGACCCTCTCCTTTCACGAAATGACCACAGATTGTTAGATTTTGAATTTGTTATCGTGCCTGGAGGGATTGATATCTTGGTCAGTATTGGGGGCAATTATTCCTTGTTACATCATTAAGTCATCATTCATGATGGCTAGACCTGAGTTCCGTATCAGTGCATTTTGGTAGTCATGCCCTTGGTTTCTGCTAGGAGGGCCTTTGATTCATGATTCATGATTCATGGGCCTCTATGGTGTGGGGTTTGGCCCACTTTACAAGAGAGAATATTTGACCCTCTAGTTAGCCCTCAAATTCCTATCACAGCGGTGTGATGGGAATTTCCACTCCGTTCCGCATCATTTCAGTGACCCTTTGCTTGCTTTGTTTCATTCATAGCCATTTTCTTGAAGACATGTATTCCCATGTCTAGGGTAGCTATGTTGTCTTGCCTTCCACATTCTTTTGTGCAGCACGGATCACAAGATTTGCTCATATTGCCCTCCTACCAACAACACTTATCATTTCCTTGTTGGTAGCCATTCAAACGTTATTGTATCCTTTTACATTCCTTTCTTCTTTTCATTTTGATTTCATACCATTTCAATCCCCTTCAAACTCTAATTGCTTCCTATTGTCCTGCTTCCCTTCAAACCCTTAACCTTTGTCCTTTGGTTCTTCCCCTCAGCCTTTGCCCCATTCATCACCAATGGCTCCTCGCAATGCTTCTTGTTTTGGCTCCTACTAGGGGTGATAAAATGTCGGTCCAAACCGGAGAAACCGATCGGACCGGTCGTTTCGGTCTGGACTGAATCGAGACTGAGACCTGTCGGTCTCGGTCCATGTTTTAGAGGACCAAAAAGTTTCATTCCAGTCCCACTCTTGGATTTGAATCCTAAAGCTTTAATCACAAATCACTTCTCGGTCCATATTCTTAATGGTGTTTAATCCTAAAGCATTAATCACAAATCACCTCTTGGTCTCATTGCAATCCAAAAGATTGAACAATAGTTAGCTAGAAAATTATATGCATTAAGAACAAGGAATAATACTCAATCCTGGAAATATTGAAAATAAAATAATTTGGAATATAAATTGTGTATTCAATTCTAGGCTATATCAAAGCTCTAGAAAATATAATTAGTTCATAATGGAATTAAAAAGAAAAATAATAAAACTGGTGTTCTTCGTTGAAGTTGGTTGATGAAACATGCAGCTCTCACCTCTGCACTCCAGTTCTGCCTTCTCAAAGAAGGCTTAAAGAATAAATTCTGGAACTCGAAACTCATACTCAAACTCTAAAACATAAAAACCCTCGACTCCAATTCAGAACTCCCTAACTCAGACCAAGACTAAAACTAAAACTAAGATTAAGAGCCACGACTTTCTATTCATCCCACAAGATGAGATTAAATAGATGTCAAAACTCAAATCCGGAAACAAAATAAATGCGGCTACAATCTAGCCTAAAAATCTAGAAAATAGTTTCTAAAGATAGATATTAACATAAAAGGAAATTATCCCAAGAATATTTAAATTATCTAAAATTGAAGATTCAGTGATATGCGGCTTGCATTGTGGAGTATGGGAGGATTTGGTTGCCAATAGATTGATTTCGGAACTCAGAAGGGTCTCATAGGGTAGATGTCGTGTGCGCTGAATATAATTGGCAGGAAGGTCACGAATGAATGGTGTGGAGGTCACAAAAACCACATGACCCTCTCCTCACCTACCAAGTGGAAAGATTCCCCGACTGGGATGAAAGACTCCTCTCGCCTTTTCTAGTTGTTGTCCACGATGTTCTTTAGGTTGGTCTTTTAAGTTGGTAGTTTAGACTAGTCACCCAATCTAATCGCCTAGAGTCTTGTTGCAAAGTCTTCACGCCTTCTGGTCGTGAGTTTCCTTGCCTACCGAGAGATAAGTCTTCTCACCTTTGGCGAGAAAATCTTTTTGCTGCCCACGGGACAAGGCTCCTCACCCAAATCTCATCAACTCTCTTCAGATCTTGCTGCCTGTCATCGGTCTGGATCCGTACTCTCTTCTTTTGTACCAAAATGCTCTCCTTTTGCACTAATTCTTCTCATTCCTTCAAATCTAAGAAAATAAATAAAAATATGTAGAAATAAAATAAAATTAATAGTATTGAAGGGAAAATGACATTTTTCATAAATAAAAGAGTGATAAAAATCACATAAAAATAACACTAATCATAACTTATCACCATTAACAATATAAAATTTTAAATATGTTAATAACACTTGTAAATATTCTATCAATTAATTAATATACAATATCAATTAGCTAATTATATAGTAATTATATAAATTAATAATGTAATTTTCATCTAATTTATTATCATTAACCATATAGAATATTTTTTGATTGAGTTAGTTACATAATCCATATTAATAAGTCACTTAATTTTAATTTAGTATTTTAAATAAATTTTTTTTATTAATTGATTTAAAAATAAAATAAAAAATAAATAAAAAAAAGACTTAAGCTGGACTAGACTGGACCGACCGACCGGACCAATAGCTACCAGTCTGGCCCGATCTCTATAGGTGTTCGGTCCGATCCAATGATGGACTGGTCCAACTGATTTGCACCCTTAGCTCCTATGGTGCCCATTCCTCTCGTTCTAATGGTTTCCCCAATAGGTCTGAGGGCGCTAGCTAGCACTGTTCGAATGGCTTCAAGGGGAATCGTTAGTCCATAACTACCTCTCAAGCGGACCTGGACTTAGTGAGGAACCATTATGGGGTTCCAAATTCAGTGGTTTTGGGTTTGCCCAAGCCCCGCCATGGAGTTGGTTACTCGAAAGGGTTTACTGAGCGAGTTGCTCTAAATACGAGCATGTTTCTTATAGGAGTCTACCTCCCCTTATGTCGCTCTGTTCACGATGTTTTGGACATTCTGGACTTGGCTCCTTCACAGCTTCATCCTAACGCCTAAAGGATTCTGCTGTCGTGCTGTGTGGTGTGGCGTCAGGGTTTGCACCCTACCAGCAAGGAATATCCTGACCTTACTACCAAGGAGTTCATTTTTTCTAATGGAGTTTGACATCTTGATGGAAATCAAAGTAGTTTTCGTTCTTGGACTAATTATAGCGTTGTCCATTTGGAGTCTCGCTACTCTCATGCTAAGGAGTGGCACAATAAATGTTTCTCCATTTGAGGTATAGGTTGGGAATTCCCCCTGACTCCCTGAGTGAAGCTAGCTGTCAGGAGTTTCGGGTTTGTGCTACGTATGACATTATTCTCGAGGACCACGACCTCGCCATAACACTTTCTGGCCATGAACAAGCTCGCCTGCACCTAATTTATTCTTGGGTCGAACAAGATAATGATGCCACTTGGTCTGATGTTCTTCTTACCTAGGTGAACATTGACCGATTTTTGGTGTCACCAAATTGCGTCCATGTTGTTGGTCACCAAGTTTTTTAGTAGGCTGTCCAATCCTCGTGGGCAAAAGAGAGCACCTTCCATTCTGTTGGGTTGAGTATCTATACCTTCCCTGCCCTTCATTACTTCTCCCCTTTGATGGAGGGTTTTCTCCACCTACCAATCTAGAGTAGACTTCGTCCCAGGTCCTTCCCTCAGGCGATACCGAACAGCCTGGGGAGGGAAGACCTGCAGTCCCGTCCAGTGCCATCTTGTCACCATAGTCACCTCAGGCTTCGACGCCTTATCATTTTGGGAAGACAAGTGATTCCAGGCCTTCAATCATCAGTGAGGAACTCAATATTTTGAGGTTACCTATCCCCTCTGGATCTCATTCCTCGGGGACTACCCTGCGAGCTGATAGCCATATGGGGAAATTGGCTTGTGATACCACATGCAAGATAAGGATATTGTTGTCCTCAATAAGCCTCATACTCTTGTCACCATATTATCTTCCTTCCCCTTTCTTCCCATTACATAATCTTGATTGGTTTTGTGCCTTAGGGAGTCGATCAACTTGCCGGTTGGATCGTTGGTCGCTAGGCTTATCTGGAGGAAAAGGTTCGAGCCCTATGCGCCTTTGCTAATAAAGCCCATCAGATTGTTTTTGAGGCGAGGGCGGAGAGAGATGAGATGGAAGGGGCTCTTCCCCACTTGGAGTCTTACTCCCACACATTGGAAGACAATGTTGCTACCCTTAGAGATGACATGGTTGACCTTCGACACAACTCGAAAAAAGTCTCGAGAGGAGGTGTCATGGTGCTACTTCGAGGGCTAAAGTCTTGGAGGAGGAACGTGATACTACACTAGATAGGTTCCAACGCCTGGACCAAGAGTTGGAGGAGACCAAGCAATGATGCGTCGAATATGCTAATCGGCCGGCTCAAGTAGAGAACTCATGTCAGACGCTCAGCATAGAGCTGGACTATGCCCGTTATGAGAAGACCCGCACAAAAGCTCAGTTCAAGGAGGTAAATAAAGAGTTCAAGCGGGTAGGACCAACGTTTTTCATAGCTCAATATTGTCACCAAAATATGAGACGAAAACTAGCCTCCTCCGAGCAGCAGGCTAATGAGCTAGAGGCTGAACTGAGAGCTTCTAAGGAGGAGATTGTTTGCCTCTCTCTATAGCTTCTGGCAACCACGAGTGTTCATGATAGAGTGTGGGGATTGGGTTACAAACTCAACCTTCAAAATCTGTGGGACCCTCTACTAGAGAATCCTCGCACAAACCAAAGGTCCTTGAATTTACAATCCATCCATGGGGGTTGCGCCGCTTACCAAATCTTCGTGATGTCTGACGCCTTTCCTTCTCCAACTCACAATCCTTAGTTTCCTTTTTTCTTTGTAATTGTATCGTTCTTCAAACAACTTTGTTATTTTTCAAATGTGAACTAGATTTTGTCTATTTTGGTTGGATTCCATATATTGGTTATGCTTGGAATTTGTTCATCGTTTTTAGCTAGAAATGAATTGGCTTGCTTGCATGATTGTGACTGTTTTGAATACTTGACTTTGCGGTTAGCTAGGAGATATGCTTATCTGTTGAGGGATGATGGATTTAGGGATGTAGTGCCATCCCTTAATTGCCAGAGTGAAACACTTAAAAAAGTTGTTTCATCCTTTATCACCGAACATGAGTGTTAGGACACTTGTTTTTTAGGCTAGGTGAGAGATGGGCTTGACCTCGCTAGTTGGCGTGGAGTGAAACCCTCAAGAAAGTTGTTTCATCCTTTTTCCCCATATGCGAGTGTTTAGACACTCGACTTCAAGGTTAGGCGAGAAATGGGCTCAACCAAGCTAGTTGGCGAGGAGTGAAGCACTTAAGAAAGTTGTCTCATCCTTTATCGTCATATGTGAGTGTTGAACACTCAGCTTTGAGGCTATGCAGGTGATGGGCTCAGCCTCACTAGTTGTGTAACGCCCGTACCCGGAAGGGTCGGAGAATTACTACCTGTCACTTACAAACCTGTCTCTCCAAGCACCTAAAACTCCAAAGACTTCATAAATAACACACAATCTCATATTTCCAAATAACCATAATACAAACTCCATAAATCATCATTACAAAAAATAGCATAAACCAAAGGGGTCCACAATTTTCCAAAAATCTCAACGAAATAAAATGATACATCTTTAAATCCCAATAGATCCAAACAACTCAAAGTACTTCAAATACTCAAGTTATACCCTTCTACTAACATTGGGACTCAACCTTCTATTCATATCTAGTCAAGCTCCAATTTCTAATCCAGACCCCCAGCTAGGAAATCAATGTCATCTGAAAATATATGAAGATAAGGGGGTCAGTAAGCAGAGAACATATACTAGTATGTAAACATGAGCCTTTTCAGAAAGTTCAGTATGTAGAAACAAAGCATTTTATTTTTATATGCAGATCTCAGAAAAATGTGTTATCAGAAAATCAAAGCGACTTTTCAATCTTTTCATACTCAAAATCAACTATTCATATTTAAATATCCATTTCATATTCAAAAATGCTTTGGCATAACATAACTGAACATCTTCATCTTATCATATCATATCGTATCATATCATATACCATGTTTAACCCCCGTGGTAGGGTTGTGCTATCCCTAGTGGCCAAACCAGGCAATGTCATATGGTAAACTTCCCATTTTTCAATCTCGGAGCCCCGAGTGTACACACATGAAAGAACACATAAAAAGACCACTTTGTTTCCAAAGTGGGTGCACTCATATCATATCATATCATGTTGGTACCAACCATATCACGTGAATCAGTATCATCATATCAGAACCATATTTAGAATCATATTCAGAACAAATAAGTATGCCAAAGTTTTATCATATCCATATCATATCAAAACACGTGCGAAACATATTCATATCATTCCATTTGATCAAAAACAGATCCAAATCATTTCATATCACATGCAAAAAAATCTCAATGATATCATATCGCTCTTTTGCATATGTCATAAACATGTCAAATATTGCTCATGTCTACACTATTCATGTCAAAAATATTTCTTTTATCTTTCATACATATCTCATGAGTGAATGCAAAACATATACTGAGATTGTTTTTCATATATTCTTTTTAAAACAACATGCACATTTTTTTTTACAAACCAACCTCAGCTCATTTCTTTTTATGTAAATCTAGCATAGGAACCCCGCTTACCTGGATGACTTAGCTTTTCAGAATTTTCCTCAAAAAAATGTTGAGTCGACTATAAATCGTCACCTATAAAAATAATTACGTAATTTCTGTAAGTTTCCAATCAATCACGTATTTCGATATTTAAGCCTAAGTTTCTAAAATAACCTATTTTAATTCCTCAAAACTTAAAACCCTCATAATCTCAAAATATATCATCACTTTCTAAAATCATCAATATCCATCATAACCAACGTCAAACTCAAAACACCAATATTTAAACCCGAAACAACCAACAAATCTCACATCATAAACCAATCACACAAACAACTCTATAATCCAATCCAACCGACCCCCTTACTCCTCGAACTCAGTCCGACACAACCAACCAATTCACAGTAAATATGAGTTAGAGCGAAAATACATTTAAATCTCAAAATTTCTTTGGAAAAATACTTACAATGTTATAATATAATTTTTAAAAGAGCACGGAGGTGCAAGAAGTGGCAACACAGCTACAGAATAGTGCCAAATGAACTGGCCGTGGGTCTCAAAAACCCATTTTTGAACGGGTACAAACGAAGACCCGAGATTGCTAGGGAATGACTTAGGGATGTCGGTCAAGCTAGTAGTGGTGGTGGTTGGTCGTGGGTGGTGGCATGGACGGCGGTTGGAGGCCAAATTGCTCAAATCGGAGATGGAGATAGATGAGCTTCACAAGTGACAAATCAGAGCCAAGGATGGGTGCATTAGGTAGCTGGGAGGTCGAGGATGAAATGGTTAAGAAATGGTGGCCGGAGGTGGGGCGACGGCGGCGCTGGAGAGAAGAGAACGCCGTGCTTCAAGCCGTGCGTGGAGGAGAACGCCGGCGAGTGAGGAGCTGAAAACTGGAGGGGGAGGTCACCGGAGGGTGGGGAAGGTCGTGGGCTAGGCGGTGTCACCGGACGGAGGCGCACGACGGTGGGCTGGGGAGGAGAAGAAAAATGCACGGGGTGAGGGAGAGAGGCTCGTGCGCGCGGGAGGAAGAAGGGGGTTCCAGAAGAAAAAGAGGAAAGAGAAAAAGAAAGAGGAAAAAGAAAAATAGAAGGAAAGAAATGAGGTCCAATCCTCACAACTTAGGTCACAAAAATTGATCCAATGAAAATTATTTCAAAACAACAGTTTAAATAAAATAATTCGAACGTAGTGATTAAATAAAAATAAAATAATTAAACCCAACAATAAACTAATTTAAAATAAAGAGAAATTTAAATGTATAACAATTATTAATATTAAGGAAACATGTCAAATTTTAATTTTCACAAATTAAAAATCATAAAAATAAACCCACTAAAATCTGAAAATTTAAAAAAGAGAATCAATTTTTAAATTAATAACAAATAATCCTTCAATTAAAAATACACTAAAATACGGGGTGTTACAAGTTGAAAAGGAGTAAAACACTTAAGAAAGTTGTTTCATCCTTTATTGCAAAATGCGAGTGTTTGGACACTGAATTTTGGGACTAGGCAGGAGATGGACTTGACTGCACTAGTTGGCAAGGAGTAAACCACTTAAGAAAGTTCTTTCATCCTTTATTGACCGATGCGAGTATTAGGATACTCGGCTTCAAGGCTTGGCGGAAGATGGGCTCAACAGCACTAGTTGGCGAGGAGTAAATCACAAGAAAGTTGTTTCATCCTTTATCACCAGATGCAAGTCTTTGGACACTTGGCTTCGAGGCTAGGCGGGAGATGGGCTCGACCATGCTAGTTGGCATAGCTAGCAATATGCATTAAGCATTATGCTAAAATAGATTTTGGAGATGGACTGGCTATTTAAGCATTACGCTAAGATAGATTGTTAGAAGAGAAAATTTGTGTTTGAACCCCCAAAGGAAGATAGGATTAGTTACGCAGGAATGTCTTTTTAGCCACCCATTCGATGATTTCGACTCTATAGGTCAGGAGGTGCATCGAGGAAGGTGCCTTAGCATTTCTATTAATTGTTGTTGAGAAGTCAGTTGGAAGTGAAGTTTTAGCCGATGGGTTTCTAGGATTACCACTAGACAGAGAGACGAAGTTCGGAATAGAGTTTGAACCTGCGACGAATCCGACGCACAAGGCTCCGTATGGCATAGCTTCCAAGGAATTGAAAGAGCTCAAGGTGTAGTTGGAGGAACTTTAGAGAAGGAATTTATTCATCCTAGTTCTTCACCATGGGAATCACCTATGTTATTCGTAAAGAAGAAGGATGGTTTCATGCGGATGTGCATAGGCTAGAGGGAGTTAAACAAAGTGACAATCAAGAACAAGTATCCATTGCCTTGGATTGATGATCTACTAGATCAACTACAAGGAGCATCAACATTTTTGAAGATTGATCTACGATCCAAATATCACTGATTGAAGGTCAAGGAGTAGGATGTGCTGAAAACTTCCTTTAGGACAAGGTACGAACACTACGAGTTTTTGGTGATGCATTTTGGGTTAACCAATGCTCTAGCCGCATTCATGGACATAATGAAGAGTTGTATGCCGTGCTCAGTATGGCGTTAACCATACTCAAATATCAAGAGTTGTATGTCGTGCTCAGTAAGTGTGAGTTCTAGCTTCATGAAATAAAGTTCTTAGGTCACGTGATTTCCAGTTAAGGATAGCAGTAGACCCCATCAAGATTGAAGCATTAACGTCCTGGCAGAGACCGACCATCGTGCACAAGATTCATAGTTTCTTGGGACTGCCTGGTTATTATAGGAGGTTTGTGCATAGATTCTCCAATTTGTCTAGACCACTTATCGCCTTAACCAAGAAGAATGCGAAATTTGTTTGGAGTGATAAGTGTGAGGCAAGTTTTCTCGAGTTGAAGAAAAGACCTACAACAGCTCTAGTACTTACATTGTCGGAGTCTCATAAGTATTTTGTGGTGTATAGTGATGCATCCAAGGCAAGACTCAGATGTGTGTTGATGCAGGGAGGAAGAGTAGTCGCCTATGCTTCACGTCAATTGAAGGATCATGAGCAAAATTATTCTACTCACGACATGGAGTTAGCTGCTGCGATTTTTGCTCTTAAGATTTAGATACAGTACTTGTACGGTGAAAAGTGTGAAGGTTTTATGGATCACAAAAGCCTCGAGTGCTTTTTTTAGCAAATGAACCATAATATGAGGTAGAGGTGATGGTTGGAACTGACTAGTGACTACCAATGCAACATAAAGTACCACCTCGGAAAGGCCAATGTGGTAGCTGATGCTTTGAGTTATAAGAGCAGAGCGGGAGATTCGTCTATTCCATCATCAGAAGTGAGATCTCTTTTAAACAATATGAGGAACCTATTGATCGAAGACTATCGTCAAGAGGCCTTTCTAGCCTTATTCCAAGAGTTTGTTCCGATGGATTGGGAATAACTAAAGAGTTGTTAGAGAGAAGACTATAAATTTATGGAGGTCATCAGAAAGGCCAAGAAGTTTGAAGGGCCAAAAGACTTCAGTTTTATACTACAATGGTCAGAGAGTTATTCCCGTCAATCAGGAGTTAAGAGATACAATGTTGAGATATGCACATAATACTCCCTATACAACTCACCCTGGTAGTACAAAGATGTACCAGGATCTTAAGCATCATTTATGGTGGGAAGGAATGAAAAAGGATGTGGCAGAATCTGTAAACAAGTGTCCTGTTAGCAAACTTGTTAAAGTAGAACATCACAAGCCGGCAGGTATATTGCAGTCACTGCCAATCCCAGAATGGAAGTGGAAAGACATCTCAATGGGTTTTGAAGTAGGTTTTCCAAGAATTACAGCCGGGAATAACACTATCTGGGTGATGGTTGATCGTTTAACGAAGAGTGCCCACTTCATACCCATCAAGAATACTAATTCTTTGGAGAGATTCACAAGGACTTACGTGTCAGAGATTGTCAAACTGCATGGAGTACCAAGGACTATTGTTCCAGACAAAGTCCCTCGTTTCACGTCGATTTTGGTAGAGTTTAATGGTACCAATCTGAAATTCAGTAGTGCCTACTATCCTCAAACAAATGGACAAACTGAGAGGACGATTTAGACTTTAGTAGACATGCTTAGGACTTGTGTCCTGGAGCATGAAGGGAACTGGGAGAAGCAGTTACCTTTGGTAGAAATCGCATACAACAACAACTTCCAAGCCACCATGGTACCCTATGAAGCCTTGTCTGGGAAGAAGTGCAGATCCCTGTGATATTGGGATGAAGTTGGAGAAAATAAGGTGATTGGACCAGAAGTCCTACAAAAGATAAAAGATCAAGTCCTAACGGTTAGGAAAAGGATGAAGACGCACAGAATTAACAAAAGAGCTATGCCGACAATAGAAAAAGGGGTATAGAATTTGAAGTCAGAGATCAGGTTTATGTGAAAGTATCTCCTATAGGAGGAGTAAACTGTTTTGGTGTTAAAGGGAAGTTAAGCCCGAGATATGTGAGAACCTATGAGATATTGGAAAAAGTGGGAGCAGTTACATACCTTATCGAGTTTCCAACTGAGTTCCACAAAATTCATAATGTATTCCACGTGTCTTCACTGAAAAAGAGTTTTGGAGATTAGATACCAGCAGTTGTAGACCTCGAGAGTAAACTTTTGCAATCCAACCTAACTTACGAGGAATGACCAATGCAAATCATTGATAGTAAAGAGAAGAAATTACATAACCGCAAGATTCCATTGGTCAAAGTACTTTGGCAGAATCATTATGCTAGGGAAGCAACTTGGAAAAAGGAAGTTTATATGAGAGCCAAGTACCCTCATCTGTTTGGATCATAGTATAGTTTTACTTTGTCGGTGATTACAGCTTTGCTGATTTCTTTTGTGTTCACTTTTGTACAGGTTGCATTGCATCAATCAGCCACTACACTTCATTTGTTTGGATATCAAATAAAGTATATGTTTTTCATCACAACTATGTTTTGGAACCATGTTTAATTATGTCGTGAGTTATTTTCCATCCTTAACTATATCTTTTTGCACTATTCATGGAACGCAAGCATAAGATTGCTAGGAAATCGACACTTTCTGCATTGCGAGTACTAGAGATGAGAGAGGAATGCCGTAGGAGGCGACTTATCGAGTTGGATAGGTAGACCGCTACCTATTGGCAGAAGATGGAGCGTCTGGAACACCATCGCACCCATGTGATGGGCATAGATAAAAATGATGTTGGTTATGAGAGGAAGGCTTTACCTCGTGATGAGTGTTAACAACCTCTTCACCTAAACACATGGATGGATCGCGATAGTTTTAGGGCTAGGATGTCACAAGACGGAACTAAGTCCAGCCAAGCAGTTGAGGAGCGCACCGCAACCATCATTTTCAAAGTGAATAGTAACTCCTATGTTTTCACTTAGTCTAGTCGTTTTCAAATCACATTGTGGATTATCCAAATCAATCTAGAGAAGTTTTATTTGGACACATGGCAAGATCTTAGCCACACTTGGTGAATAGTATAGAACACTTGGCACCAAAAGGAACCATGAGATGGAAATGTGAAGAAAATGAAGGAAAATCAAGCATTGTGAGCATGCCACCTAAGCCAAGCACTATTCCATCAAACCATTCATTTTTGTGCCAAACCAAAGAGGGTTTAAACCCTAGTCAAACTCCAAATATTTGGAATCCAATTGAAAGCCCAAAATCGTGGTGAAAACCGAAACCATAAATAGTTTCCGCAAACCTCAAATGGTTTCCCAAACCATAAGTGTTGGGTGGCTTTAGCTTAGTGTTTAATCACTTTATTAAATCATTTATTCTTTTATACCTTGGTAATTTCATTAGATTTGGGCTTGATAGAAACCGAAACCCCAAACTAAACCCTATTGAAACCCTAAATGAGACCCAATCAGTTTAGGCCCATCAAAAAGCTCCACCTATAGAATGCTTCTTGAAGAATTTTCCCCACTATCATGAGTATATTTCCGCTGCCCATGTCAGCCCCAAATAGTGGTTGATGGGAGGTCAATCAGCCACCATGACCAGCTTCCAAGGTAGAAAACAATGTGTTGTTGCCCATGGTTTTGGCTGACAAAACCACCATCAACTGACAAAGCCACTCTCACATCCCCTTTCAGCCACCCAACTCTATATATATATCTGGGTCACTTTTTGGAGAGAACTATAGAGGAGATTTCATACCGCTTTCCTGATCATTCCTGCTTGGATTTTTCAAAGCCTTTATAAGTAGATTCTCATGAAACTACTAGTTTCCATTGGTAAATGTTGTGTAATTTTTCATGGAGGTTTGATTAGTGAAAAGTCTATTTAAGCATGCAAATGTCATACTGGGCGATAGTCTAGATATTGTGTGGATCTTTGATCTTTTTTTTTTTATGACGTTTTTGGCAAGATCTTGGTCCGATCCTTTTATGGTTTAGAGCTAACATATTAATATACAATTTGGATTTAGATTCTTTTCATGTTAAGAGTTTTTACTAAAATTTTTGCATGATTTTAGAAAATTAGAAACTAGAGGTGTAAAAATAGTTTATGTTTTGAGTACGTGTTGATCTTTTGTTATAGAAGCATGATTCTATAGTCTTGATATTCTCATATGTTGATCTTAGGATTTGATATATATTTTAGGAAGTTATTTTTAAATAATAATGATCTTGATCTTTATGAAATGAATTTTTATGCATGCTAAGGTCCAATTAGGACAAAAATTTGAGGCTCACGGTTTGCTTTGTGTTTTAATGCAATTTCTACCATGCGATCTTAGGACTAATGATTAGATCATGTTTATAACTTGAATAAAAAATATATGATTTTAGTTTTTGAGAATTTATTCCATGAGAAACTCGAACTAGTGGGTTGATCTAAAATCAAAACATGTGGTACTCGGTTTTGAAGTTAGTATGCAAACCGATTATGTTGGTTGATGTTTTGTGATTTTTGTGATGTTTGACTTGTTTGTTCAAGCATGCTATTTCTTAGGATTGACGTATGAACATGTTAAGAGCATGTTTACGAACTTTTGGAGTTCTTGGAGTTGATTTAAAGAGTATAAGACCAAGAACATCCGAGAATTGTTCTATTTGGTCAAAACTTAATATTTTGGCATGTTTATTGATATAAGAAGATTATGATTTTTATGGATGGTATATTTTGATGTATTAGCATGATTTTAGAACCTAAGATATTATTTTTGGAAGTTGGTAAAATCGATTTAAGCATGAAAGTGTGGTTGAAGGTCAAGTATGCAACAAAGTGTTGATTTTTGCCCTAAAGTGGTTCAGCCATTGTGAAGTTCTTTTAGTTGTAATTTGCCCTAAAGTGGTTTGCATGCTCATGCTCAAATATGCCACTCTATTGCTTTTATTTCTTTAGAGTGTGCTTACATCCCTCTTTTTGTCATATTGGCCTTTCCTCACCTTCAATTCTTTTTCACAGTTTTTTTCACTAGTCGCTCCCTTTGGCCAATTTTTGCTCACTCCAATTATGATTTCCACGGGGCAATTAAGGTCCAAAGAGTGTCTTCAATGTTGAAGAATTCATCCACTTGGTCCATAAACTCCTGCAACATTGTAGGGGTCTTCCTCGCCAATTATACCATGAAAGGATTTCTGGGCCAAACACCTCCCAAAAGTGTTGCCAACATGATTTTTTTGTCTTGGTCATCCGCTGTCATGCTCTCCTTATTGAACCTGGCTAGGTATACTTTCAGGCTCTCATCCTTCCGTTGCTTGATGATGAAGAGGTATACAGCGGGTCTATGATAAGTGTTATTTTTATATAATTTTTATCACTATTTTATTTATGAAAAATATCATTTTCCCTTCCATACTATTGATTTTATTTTATTTCTACATATTTTTATTTATTTTCTTGGATTTGAAGGAATGAGAAAATTTAATGCAAAATGAGAGTATTTTGGTACAAAAGAAGAGACTACAGATCCAGACCAATGAGAGACAGTGAGATTTGAAGAGAGCCAATGAGATTTAGGCTAGCAACCTTGTCCAGTGGGCAGCAAAGAGATCTTTCCCGCCCAAAGGAGAGAAAACTTACCTCTCAGTAGGCAAGAAGACTTGCGACCAGAAGGCGCAACCAAAGATGAGAAGACTCGGCGACAAGTCTCTAGGTGGTTAGATAGGGCGACTAGTCTAAACGACCAACTTAAAAGACCAACCTAAACAATATCGTGGGCAACAACTAGAAAAGCTGAGAGGAGTCTTTCATTCCGGTCGGGAGTCTTTCCACTTGGTAGGCGAGGAAAGGCCCGTTCCTTTGTGACCTCTACTCCCGCCAGTTATATTCAACGCACATGCCATCTACTCGCCTCTACCCTTATGAGTTTTGCAATCAATCTATTAGTGACCAAATCCTCCCGAACTCTGCAAATCATGCCACATATCATTGAATCTTCCATTTTAGATAATTTTGATATTCTTGAGATAATTTCCTTTTATGTTAACATCTATCTTTACAAACTATTTTCCAGATTTTTAGGCTAGATTGTAGCCGCATTTATTTTGTTTTCGGATTTGAATTTTGATATCTATTTAATCCCGTCTTTTGGGATGAATAGGGGTCTTTTATTTTTTAATCTTAGTTTGAGTTTGAGTCTAGGTCAGAGACTCTGAGTTTTAGGTTTTTGATTATTCCAGAGTTATTCTTTGAGTTTCTTTCAAAGAGGCAGATTTGGAGAGCAGAGGCGAGAGCCGCATGTTTCCTCAACCGACTTCAACGAAGAATACCAGTTTTATTCTTTTCAATTTCATTATGAACTAATTCTATTTTCTAGAGCTTTGATGTAGCCTAGCATTGAACACACAGTTTATATTTCAAGTTATTTTATTTTTCAATATTTCCATGATTGAGTGTTTATTCCTTGTTCTTAATGCTAACAGTTTTCTAGCTAACTATTGTCCGATCTTTTGGATTACAATGAGACCAAGAGGTGATTTGTGATTAAAACTCTAGGATTAAACATCATTAGTTGAGCAAAAGCAGAGATGCTTTACCGCGACTATTGTGATTTTCAAGAAAAATTCAAAGAATTTAATGAGTCTCCAATTAGTTAAATTCACATAGAGATATCGAATTGTTAGTTGGAGATCTTTTTTGTATTGTTCGAGGGAAAATATTGAATATTTAAGGAATTTTTTTCACCAACTTGGGATAATTGAGATTCTATAACAAGAAAGAATAAATTGTATGAGATTTGCTAGGTAAAGTGAAATGCTCGAAATCTATTCTTATTATTTTTAAAATCTTAATTTTAATGTTCTTTTCTTCAGTTAAATTTAGATAAACCATTCTTCAAATTTTGATTTTCCTAATAGTATTTAATTTAGTAAATTTCAATACTCAAAAGCATAATTATTCCTTGTGGGTTCGATAACCATTTTCTTTAAAACACATTACTACTTGTTACGATTTTGTGCACTTGCAGATATATTTTTATGCGAACACGTTTTTTACGCCATTGCCGGGAATAGTTATTTGTTATTCATATTGATACCAGCTAGATTTTTACTTCTTTATATGTTATCTTATTTTTTTTATTAGAAAAAACAAAATTTATTTGATCGCAATTTTATCTTTTTCTTTTCAAGAACTGGAAGTGCATGCCCCGATCTAAATCATTAGAGCATACACTTTTCGATCTTGAGATTGAAAGAACCTTACATCGGATCAATAAAGAGAAAAAGAAAGAGGTTGCAACATCCAAAGTTAATATTGCCGACCTCTGCAAGTGCATAGAATCCTAAGAACTAGTAAAGTGTTTTCAAGAAAATGGATATCGAACCCACAGGGATTAATTATGCTATTAAGTATTGAAATTAATTATGCTATTTGAAATTTTGAAATTTGGAGAATAGATAATCTAACTTAAACTAAATAAAAGAGCATTAAAATTTGAATTTTTAGAAGATAATAAGAACACATTTAGAGCGTTTGATTCCACCTACCGAATCCCACACAATTTATTCTTCCTTGTTATAGAATTCCAATTACCACACATTGATGATAAAAATCCCTTAACTATTCAATATTTTCTCTCGAACAATATCAAAAATATCTCAAATTAATAACTCCATATCTCTATGTGAATTTAAGCAATTGGAAACTCATTAGACTGGTCGCCCAATCTAACAGCACAAAGCATTGTCCCCAGGTCTTCTCGCCTGCTGAGAGGTAAAATATCTCGCTCCTCCCCTAACTCTTGTCGCCAATTTTGATCGCCATTGGGTCTCCTCGCCTATCGAGAGGAACGACTTCTCTTTTCTTCCCGCAGTACAAGGCTCCTCGCGCAAATCTCCTAGGCTCTCTTTGGATCTCGTCACCTCTCATCAGTTTGGATCCTTGGTTTCTTCTTTTGTACCAAAAGGCACTCCTTTTGTATTAAATCTTCTCATTCCTTCAAACTAAAGAAAAATATGTAGAAATAAAATGAAATCAATATTATTGAAGGAAAACTGACACTTTTGATAAATAAATGAGTAATAAAAATCACATAAAAATCACACTTATCAAATACCCCCAAACTTAAACTTTGCATGGCCTCAAGCAAAGAAGAAGAGAAAGGGAACTTAAGTTTGAACTCACTCACCAACAGAACAAAAAGGACATTCTCACTTCTAACACAAACATCTCGTCTCACTCATTGTGACTCTCAACATACCTCTCTTTATTGTACTTTCAAGTATCTCTCTCTTTACCCCTGTAGTTGCAAATCAGGATTTTGTTTAAAGAATATTCCTTCTCGCCTGCCTTTGTGGATGTCTCTCGTCACCCTTTTCTTGTCAGCCACATAGTATACTTTTTCTCACCGAAACTTATGACTCTTGGCGGCCTTTCCCTGTCGGCCACATAGAAGCTGATATTTTTTTTCACACCCCCAAACTTATGATTTTGATAATCTGGTTATAATGAACTTTACTTGTAGACCCACTACCTCTCTCGCCTTCCATACTCTTGTGAGTCTGTGACTTTGTGTATAGTTCTCTTGAAAGGTAAGGAAATCAGTGTTTAAGGTCAAATAGGGTAGGGAATATGAGGTCTACAAGAAAAAAATTTGTAAGGCTAAAATATAATTCAATGAAGCTCAAATGGGTGACTAGGGATAAAGATAATAACAGCTAAGCTTGGAAAGCTCAATCGGTCCAAAGAATGCCTTAATCATTTTTTCAGTAATATTTTATCTAAGATTTCTCCTTGAGTGTAATCAAACAAGTTCTAGAGTGAGTTAAGACCATGCAAATTCACAAATTCACATATAATTTCTCTAGGTACTCACAACAATTAATGATCATAATAAGCATTCAGTGAATCTAGAAAATATAAAATTAAGCAAGATCAAGTAAAAAATTAACAACTAGACTAAAGCAATGAGAATTTTTTCAACAAATTATAATCAATTTCAATCATCTTTTTTTTTTAATTTCCTTTCCCCCAAACTTCAATATCACATTGTCCCTAATGGAAAAGATGAAGAAAAACTAAAGAAGGGAATGAGATAAGGTAAGAGATGCTTCCTTAATTTTTCTGTCCTTGAAGGTGCAGCTATGTACTCCTTGGAGATCTTCTCGCCTCTTTGTTCCTACAAGATGAAAGCCAAAGAAAATAAAAATAAAATAAAATACAATAAAAACTTGGGTTGCCTCCCAAAAGCGCTTTATTTAAAGTCTATAGCTAGACATTATCCTCTCATCATTTATCATTGTCGAGATCAATGGAACACTTTTCCAAGTCAAAGTCTCCATCCACATAGGGTTTTAATCTTTGTCCATTTACTTTAAATGTCCCTTTTGCCTCATGATGGACTTCAACCACCCCATTGGGAAATACGCAGGTCACCACAAATGGTCCCAACCATTGAGAGCGTAGCTTTCCCTGGACGAGTTGAAGTCTTGAGTTAAATAATAAAACTTTCTACCTGACTTCAAATTCTCTTCTCAGGATATGCTTATCATATCATCTTTTAGTTTTATCTTTGTAAATCCGAGCATTCTCATAAGCATCATTGCAGAACTCATCTATCTTGTTGATTTGCAATATCCACTTCTTGCCAGCTACTTGTAAATCAAAGTTTAGAGTTCTCATAGCCCAATAGGCTCTGTGTTCTAGCTCCACGGGTAGATGACATGCTTTTTCGTAAACGAGCCGATAAGGTGACACCCCGATCGGTGTTTTGAATGCTGCGATAGGCCCATAACACATCATCTAACCTTCTTGCCTAGTCTGTCCTACAGATACTCACGGTCTTCTCCAGTATGCGCTTCAGCTCCCAATTAGACACCTCGACCTGGCCACTCGTTTGAGGATGGTAGGGTGTCACCACATGATGGGTAACTCCATACTTAGTCAAGAGTCCTTGAAATTGACAATTGTAAAAATGTTTCCCTCCATCACTAATTATGGCCCTCAGAGTGCCAAATCGGGAAAAGATGTTCTTCCGCAAGAAATTCACTACGACCCTCGCATCATTGGTTGGTAAGGCGATTTCTTCCACCCATTTGGAGACATAATCTACAGCCACCAAAATATATTTATTAGAAAATGTGGATGGAAAAGGACCTATAAAATCTATACCCCAAACATCAAATAATTCAATCACTAAAATATTGTTTAAAGGCATCTCATGTTTCCTAGAAATGTTGTCAACTCTTTTACAATGATCACATAAATTGACAAATTAAAAGAGCCTTTAAAAATAGCCGACTAATAAAAGCCACATTGTAACACTTTCGCGATTGTTTTTGCTCCTCCAAAGTGGCCACCTGCTTTCAACGAGTGTCAGTGTCTAAGTATGCTCTCCATCTCCTCCTCGAGCACACATCTCTTGATTATCTGATCCGCACAATGGTGGTATAGAAAGGGTTCCTCCGAAAAATAATATTTCAAGTCGGAGAATAACTTCTTCTTTTGTTCATATGTCATCTCGACCAGAAAAATTCTGGACACTAAATAATTTACCATGTTGGCATACCATGGAACGACTTGTACAACCCTTAATTGCTCATCTGGGAAAGTTTCATTAATCAGGAATTTCTCCTTGCCAGCCGTCTCTTTAAGCTCAAGGCTAAACAAGTGATCGGCCACGACATTCTTGGTACCTTTCTTATCTTTCATTTCCAAGCCGAACTCTTGTAATAGCAGAATCCATCTTAACTGTTTTGGTTTTGAATCCCTCTTCACCAACAAGTATTTCAGAGTTGAGTGATTGGTGTAGACGACCACCTTTGAGCCTATCAAATAAGAACAAAATTTGTCAAAGCTGAACGCAACAGCTAGCAACTCTTTTTTAGTAGTAGCATAATTAAGTTGAGCTTCTATTAAGGCCCAACTTGCGTAATAAATAACATGAAAATTTTTATCTTTTCACTGCCCCAACAACATAATCGCTAGCATCACACATTAATTCAAATGGTAAATTCCAATTTGGTGATACCATGATAGGTGCTGAAATTATTTGTTTTTTCAATGTTTCAAAAGCATGCAAGCATTCATCCAAAAACTCAAATTTAATATCTTTAAACAATAGATTGCAAAGAGGTTTAGTAATTTGGAAAAGCTCCTTGATAAACCGACGATAGAACCCGGCGTGACCCAAGAAGCTTCTTGCGCCCTTCACATTGGTTGGTGGTTTGCATCTCTGCAAAACCAAAGATAAATGAGATAAACAATCGTCAAAAGAGTAGCCAAAAACCGAAAAGTCATCCATAAATACTTCTAAAATTTTTTCCACCATGTCCGAGAAGATGGACACATGCATCTTTGCAAAGTGGCTAGGGCATTGCAAAGACTGGAAGGCATGTGCATATATGCAAAAGTGCCATACAGACAGGTGAATGTGGTCTTTTCTTGGTCCTTGGGTTCAATGGCTATTTGATTGTAATCAGAATATCCTTCTAGAAAACAGTAGTAAGCGTGACCAGCAAGTCTTTCTAGCATTTTATCAATGAAAGGTAACGGAAAATGGTCTTTTCAAGTTGCATCATTCAATCATCGATAGCCCATGCATACTCGCCATCCCGTGACCATCCTCGTCGATATGAATCCCATGTTGTCATTTTTCACCACAGTTATCCCTCCTTTCTTTAGGACGACTTGCACTGGACTTACTCATGCACTATCTGAGATTGGATAAATGATCTCGACATCTAAAAGTTTCAATACTTCTTTATGCACTACTTCTTGCATTAACGGGTTCAGTCTCCAATGAGGTTGGATGATCGGCTTAAAATTATCCTCCATCAAAATCTTGTGCATGCAAATTGAAGGACTAATTCGTTTTATGTCCAAGATAGTCCAACCCAAGGCCATTTTGTGTTCCCGCAAGACTCTTAGCAACTTCTCTTCCTCTACATCACTCAAGCAACTGTTAATAATAACTGGAAAAGTAGAATCCTGGCCTAAGAAAGTGGTATCTTAAATTTGATGGAAGTGATTTGAGTTCAGGCTTGGGTGGTTCCTTACTTGGAGATGTTGGGCGAGACGAGTTTAGCTCTTCCATTGGTTTTATTAGAGGATGAAAGGATGGTGAAACTTCCAAATATCTCTCACATTCCCTAACTTCTTCATCTTCAGATTCAATAAACATAGAGTGAGTAAGACATATCTCAAGTGATAGTTTTGGAAATTCAGTTCCATATGTCTCGTCGGTCATGACCACTTCCCGATCTCCTATTTGAAAACAAGAATGTACCCCGTCGATAGGAAACTCCATGGATTTAAATAAGTCAAAAGTGACCTGCTCCTTGCCTACCCTCAAGATGAGTTTCCCTTGCTGGACATCAATTAAGATCCTCCCCATCGCCCGAAAAGGTCAGCCTAATATCAAATGGATCTCCTCGTCCTCCTCCATATCAAGCACAATGAAGTCGGCCAAGAAGATGAACTTATCAACTTTCACCAGTACATTCTCAATGAGTCCTCTTGGGTATTTGATAGATCTATCCGCCAACTATAGAGAGATGGTCGTCGACTTTGCTTCTCCAAGATTGAGTTTCCCAAAAACAGAGATAGGCATTAGCTTAATACTTGCCCCTAAGTCGCATAAAACTTTTTCAAAATAGAAATTTTCTATAGTTCAAGGGATCGTGAAACTCCCTGGATCTTTCAACTTAGGCAGCAGCTTGTTTTGTAAAATTGCACTGCTCTCCTTGGTTAGCATTATCGTCTCATGCTCCTCCAACTTCCGCTTGTTTGATAATATACCATTCAAAAATTTAGCATATTTAGGCATTTTCTCTAAACCTTTAATGAGAGTAATATTAATATGCAGTTACTTAAATATACTCAGGAATTTAGAGAACTAATTATCCATCTTATTTTTCTTTATTCTTTGTGGAAAATGAATTGGTGGATCATAAATTGAAGGGGAATAAGTTTTAGATGTAAACTTCTTGCATTTCTTGGGTTTTGAAATCACTTTATTCTCCTCGGTCTTCTCGGATTGCTGGTCGGTCGCATCCTGCTCGGCTTCTTTCACCTTGGCCTCCACTTTCTCAGCGGCTTCTGCATCTTGCTCGGTATTTATCGTTTGCGGTTGGTCATAGGTCCGCCCACTTCTCATTGTTTTGTCTTTGACATTTTCCTTTGGATTAGTCACAGTGTTGCTCAGTAGAGTCCCTATTGTCCTCTCAGTAAGCATGTTTGAGAGCTAACCGATTTGTGCCTCAAGATTTCGGATTGAAGCCGAGTTGTTCTGGATCACTATATCTGTCTATTGCATGTATTGCATGAACATCTCCTCAACTGTCAGCTTCTTCTCTTGCTGTGGAAACTGTTGAGGTAGTCTAGCCGGCGCTTGATTATTGCTCCATGAAAAGTTAGGGTGATTTCTCCAATCGGGATTCCACGTGTTTGAAGAAGGATTATTTTGACATTGGAAAATGGACACGTAATGGGCTTGTTCAAAACTCGGTTGGGTAAAAGGGTTCCCCACTTGGCAATCTATACTTGAATGATTTTCTGTGCAATGGTCACAAACAACATTAGTTTGAACAGCATTAACGTCATCTTACCTAGTTGTTTTGATAGATTTGTCATCTGAGCGACCAATGTGGTAATAAAATCAAGTTCAAAAGCTCCAGCTATCTTTCTCAATATTGCTCTCGTTGTTGACCATTGATAGTTGTTGGATGCAAATTCTTCCAGATGTTCATATGCAGCTTCATGGGTCTTACTCATTAATGCTCCTCCCGCCGCTGCATCAACCATAGATCGGTTTGTGGGTCCCAAACCATTGTAAAATGTTTTTAGTTAAAGCCATGCTGGGAGGTCGTGGTGTGGACACTTGCATAATAAATCCTTGTATCTCTCTCATGCCTCATATAATGATTCAGCCTCAATTTGGGTTAAGTTTGTGATGTCATTCCTGAACTTTGCTACCTTGCCCGACGGGAAATATTTTGCTAAAAATTTTTGTACCAACTTCTCCCAGGTGGTGATAATGCCATGCAGCAAAGAGTCCAACCAAGCCTTTGCTTTTTCCCTGAGTGGGAAAGGAAAAAGTCTCAATCGAATCGCATCATCTGTCACTCCATTATGTTTAATGGTATCACAGATTTCTAGCAAATTTGCAATATGGACAATAGGATCCTCTTGTCACAGCCCCCCAAACTATACAATTTGTTGAATCATTTGAATGATGGCTGGCTTGATCTCGAAGTTATTGGTTTGTATGGCCGATCGTCTTATACTAGATGTCGCCCCATTGATAGAGGACATAGTATAGTCTCATAACGCCTTTTGCTCCTCAACCATATTACTAGTAGATGTGGTGACTTATTTCTTTTTCTCTTTCTTAATCTGACGTAAGGTTCTTTCAATCTCGGGATCAAAAAGTGTATGCTCTAATGATACTGATTGGGACATGCACTTCTGATTCCTGAAAAGAAAAACCAAGTTGAGATATATTTATACAACTTTTAAAAATAAATAAAATAAAGCCCAAATTAGTAACAATCTAGCTAGTATCAATATCAATAACAAATAATTAGTCCCTAGCAATGGCGCCAAAAACTTGTTGCTTCTTTTGGTAATTATCGGAGAGTGCACAGAATCGTAACAAATAGTAAAGTGTTTTCAAGAAAATAGATATCAAACCCACAGGGATTAATTATGTTATTTAGTACTAAAATTGTCTAAATTAATTACTATTTACAAAACTGAAATTTGGAGAATAGATGATCTAACTTAAACTAAATAAAAGAACATTAAAATTTGAATTTTTAAAAGATAAAAAAAAAAATAGATTTAGAGCGTTTGATTTCACCTAGCGAATCTCACACAATTTATTCTTCCTTGTTATAGAATTTCAATTATCACACATTGATGATAAAAATTCCTTAACTATTCAATATTTTCTTTCGAATAATATCAAAAATATCTCAAGTTAATAACTCCATATCTCTATGTGAATTTAATCAATTGGAAACTCATTAAGTTCTTTGGGTTTTCTTGAAAATCACACTAATCGCGTTAAAGTATCTCTACTTTCGCTCTACTAATGGTTTTTAATCCTAGAGCTATAATCACAAATCACCAATCAGTCTCATTACAGTCGTATAGATCGAGCAATAGTTAGCTAGAAAATTGCAAGCATTAAGAACAAGGAATAAACACTCAATCATGGAAATATTGAAGATAAAATAACTTAGAATGTAAATTGTATGTTCAACGCAAAACCACATCAAAGTTCTAGAAAATAAAATTAGTTCATAATAAAACTAAAAGGAAAAAACAATAGAACAATGAAACTTAAAGATAAAAACTCTAAAACTCATACTACAAGCTTAAACTTAAACTACGAACTTAAACTCTCGACTTTCTCATCCTTCATCCCCCTTTTGCTTCCCGATCACAAGCCTTTATATAAGCTTCAAAAAGTTCTTCAAAAGGTTCCACCAAGTCCCAAGGCATCCCAGCATGTCAACTCCACCAAGTCCCAAGGCTTCCGAGCATGCATGTGCTTTTTTTTCACAGACAATTATTTCTTCCACCGACTTTGCTAGGTGCCATGTGTGTGCATTTATGTTCCGAGAGGTAAAGCTACTCGCCTTTGCTAGTTGTTACCCACAATGTCATTTAGGTTAGTCTTTTAAATTGGTCGTTAGACTGGCCTCCCAATCTAATAGAACAGAGCATTGTCGCTAGGTCTTCTCGCCTACCGAGAGGTAAATTATCTCACTCCTCACCTAACTCTTGTCGCCAATTCTGATCGCCATTGGGTCTCCTCGCCTACCGAGAGGAATGACTTCTCTTTGCTTCCAGCGGTGCAATGCTCCTCTTCCAAATCTCCTTGGCTCTCTTTGGATCTCGTCGCACCTCTTCGGTTTGGATCTTGGTTTCTTCTTTTGTACCAAAATGCTCTCCTTTTGTACTAAATCTTCTCATTCCTTCAAAATAAAGAAAAATATGTAGAAATAAAATAAAATCATTATAATTGAAAAAAAAAACTAACACTTTTCATAAATAAAGGAGTAATAAAAATCACATAAAAATCACACTTATCAAGGCGCACAAAGCCTTAAGAGACTATGCGATGCACTCGGTCAATGGGGCGACTTCCAGTATAAGGCGGCCAGCTATACAAGCCAATAACTTTGAGATCAAGTTGGCCATCATTCAAATGCTCCAACAAACCATCCAATTTGGAAGGCTGTCACAAGAGGATCCTAACATCCATATTGCAAATTTTCTGGAAAATTGTGATACGTTTAAACACATCGGAGTGACAAATGATGCAATTCGATTGAAACTTTTTCCTTTTTCACTTAGGGAAAAAGCAAAAACTTGGCTTAATTCTTTGCCGCCTGGCATCATCACCACCTGGGAGTTGTTGGCACAAAATGTTTTAGCAAAATATTTCCCTCCGGCCAAGACAGCGAAGTTAAGGAATGATATGACTACCTTCACCTAATTTGAGGGTGAATCATTATATGAGTCATGGGAAAGGTACAAAGATGTATTGCGCAAGTGTCCACATCATGACCACCCAGCCTGGCTTTAAGTACAGACGTTTTACAATGGTTTGAGATCCACAAATCGATCCATAGTTGATGCAGCCGCAAGAGGAGCATTAATGAGTAAGACCCCTGAAACCACGTATGAACTTCTGGAAGAGTTGGCATCTAACAACTATCAGTGGGTCGCAAAGAGAGCAATGCCAAAGAAAGCGGCCAACGTCGTTGAGCTACTCTATGTCCGCAATTGCTGCTCAGTTGGCAAATCTATCCAAACAAATAGGTAAAATGAACGTTAATGTTATTCAAACTAATGTTGTTTGTGATCATTGCGCAGGAAATCATTTAAGTATAAATTTTCAAGTGGGGAATCCTTTTGCCCAACCAAGTTATGAAAAAGCCCATTACGTGTCCAATTTTCAACGTCAAAACAATCCTTATTCAATCACTCTCAATCCCGGATGGAGAAATCATCCTAATTTTTCATGGAGCAATAACCAAGTACCAGTTAGACCACCTCAACAGTTTCCACAACAAGAGAAGAAGTCGACACTTGAAGATATGTTCATGCAGTACATGCAAAAGAATGGCATGGTGGACCAAAACAACTCGGCTTCTATCCACGATCTTGAGGTAGAAATCGGTCAACTCTCCAACATGATTACCGAAAGGACAGTAGGGACTTTACCGAGCAACACTATGACCAATCTGAAGGAACATGTCAAAGCCATAATGTTGAGAAATGGGAGAACATATGACCAGCCACAATCGGTAAATACCGAGTGAGATGAAGAAGCTGCCGAAAATGTGGAGTCTAAGAAGAAGGATACCGAGTACGAGGTGAAAGAGACCGATCGGGAGGTGACTGACCAACAAGCTGAGTAGACTAGAGAGAATAAAGGGGCTGCAAAATCCAAGAAATCCAGGGTTTACTTATGAAATTTAGTCTCCTTCAATTTATGGTCCACCAATTCCTTTTCCACAAACATTAAAGAAAAATATGATTAATAATCAATTCTCTAAATTTTTTAGTATATTTAAGCAACTACATATTAATATTCCTCTCATTGAAACTTTAGACCAAATGCCTAAATATGCAAAAAAATTTAAAGATATATTATCAAACAAGCAGAAGTTGGAAGATCATGAAACTGTGATGTTGATCAAGGAGAGCAGTGCAATTTTACAAAAGAAGCTGCCACCTAAATTGAAAGATCTGAGGCGTTTCACAATCCCTTGCACTATAGGAAATTCCTATTTGGATAAAGTTTTTTGCAACTTAGGGGCAAGTATTAATCTAATGCCTCTCTCTGTTTTCAGGAAATTAGGTCTTGGAGAAGCAAAGCCGACCACCATCTCTCTACAGTTAGCGGACAGATCTATTAAATATCCAAGTGGACTAATTGACAACGTACTGGTGAAAGTTGATAAGTTCATCTTCCCGGCAGACTTCGTTGTACTCAATATGGAGGAGGACGAGGAGATCCCTCTGATACTAGGCCGACTGTTCCTGGCGACAGGGAGTACCTTAATTGATGTCCAGCAAGGGAAACTTATTTTGAGGGTCGGCGAGGAGCAAGTCACGTTTGACGTGTTTAAATCTATGGAATTCCAGTCCGAGGTACATTCTTGTTTTCAAATAAGCGACCGAAACATGGCCAAGGCCGACGAGACGTATGGAGCCAAATTTCTAAAGCTACCACTTGAGGTATGTCTTACTCACTCTACATCTATTGAATCCGAAGATGAAAAAGTTAAGAAGTGTGAGAGATATTTGAAAGCTACACCTTCCCTTTCTCATTCAATAAAATCGAAAGTGGAAGAGCTAAACTTATCTCAACCGACGTCGCCCAAGCTTGAGCTAAAACCACTTCCATCAAATTTAAGGTACGCTTTCTTTGGACAGGACTCTACTTTTTCAATCATTATTAACTGTTCTTTAAGTGATGTAGAGGAAGAGAAGTTGCTTAGAGTTTTGCGGGAACATAAGATGGCATTGGGTTGGACCATCTCAGACATCAAAGGAATTAGTCTTTTAATGGAGGATAATTTTAAACCAATCATCCAACCCCAGAGGAGATTGAATCCATCAATGTAAGAAGTGGTGCATAAAGAGGTATTGAAGCTGTTAGATGCCAGGATCATTTATCCAATCTCAGATAGTGCATGGGTAAGTCTAGTGCAAGTCGTTCCAAAGAAAAGAGGGATAACCATGATCAAGAATGACAAAAATGGACTCATACTGAAAAGGATGGTCACGGGATGGCTAGTATGCATAGATTATCGAAGATTGAATGATGCAACTCGGAAATACCATTTTCCCTTATTGTTTATTGATCAAATGCTAGAAAGACTTGTCAGCCATGCCAACTACTATTTTCTAGATGGATATTCCGTTTACAATCAAATAGCCATTGCACCCGAGGATCAAGAGAATACCACTTTCACCTGTCCTTATGGCACTTTTGCATATAAGCACATACCTTTTAGTCTTTGCAATGCACCAACCATTTTTCAAATATGCATGATGTCCATCTTCTCAGACATGGTGCTTTTTAGAAGTCTTCATGGATGACTTCTTGGTTTTTGGTCACTCTTATGATAACTACTTATCTAATTTATCTTTGGTTTTGCAGAGATGTAAGGAGACAAATCTTGTTTTCAATTGGAAAAAATGCCAGTTCATGGTCAAGGAGGGAATAGTGCTCAGGCAACGCATTTCCTTCAAGGAATTGAGGTCGACCGAGCAAAGATCGAAGTTATTGACAAACTTCCACCACTGACCAATGTGAAAGGCGTGAGGAGTTTCTTGGGTCACTTCGGTTTCTATCCTCAGTTTATAAAGAATTTTTTCCAAATTACTAAACCTCTCTGCACTCTATTGATTAAAGATACTCAGTTTGAATTTTTTAATGAATGCTTGCATGCTTTTGAAACATTGAAAAAGAAATTAATTTCAGCACCTATCATTGTGTCACCGAATTGGAATTTACCTTTTGAATTAATTTGTGAGGCTAGTGATTATGCTATAGGAGCTATTTTGGGGTAGAGAAAAGATAAAAAAATTTCATGTTATTTATTATGCAAGTCAGACCTTAACAGGAGTTCAACTTAATTATGCTACTACTGAAAAAGAATTGTTAGCAGTTGTGTTTGCCTTTGACAAATTTCGCTCTTATTTGATAGGTTCGAAGGTGGTCGTCGACACCGATCACTTAGCTCTTAAATACTTACTGTCAAAGAAGGATGTCAAACCAAGACTGTTAAGATGGATTCTACTATTACAAGAGTTCGACTTGGAAATAACAGATAAGAAATGTACCAAGAATGTCGTGACCAACCACTTATCTCGCCTTGAGCTTAAAGAGGTGGTTGGCGAGGAGAATTCCCCGATTAATGAGACTTTCTTGGACGAGCAATTAATGGCTGTACAAGTCGTCCATGGTATGTCGATATGAATTATTTGGTGTCCAAACTTTTACCGACCGAGATGACATATCAACAAAAGCATAAGTTCTTCTCTGACTTGAAATATTATTTTTGGGAGGAACCATTTCTATACCGGCATTGTGCAGATCAGATAATCAGGAGATGTGTGCCCAAGGAGGAGATGGAGAGCATACTCAGACACTGCCACTCATTGGAAGCAGGCGGCCACTTTGGAGGAGCAAAAACAGCGGCGAAAGTTTTATAATGTGGCTTTTATTGGCCGACTATTTTCAAAGACTGTTTTAATTTTGTTCATTTATGTGATCATTGTCAAAGGGTTGGCAACATTTCTAGGAAACATGAAATGCCTTTAAACAATATTTTAGTGATTGAATTATTTGATGTTTGTGATATGAACCCGTGGGAATGAAATCTCTTAAACCCACAATCAATTTGAAAACTCGCCCAATAAAACAAAAATCAAGCCAATGGAAAATTTAGACATGTTGAGGAACTTGTTTCAAGAACCTAGATTATATGAAAATCTATACCCATTTAAGACCTGTCTCAAGAACCTAAATTATAAGGAAGAATGCCACAAAGGTTATGATTTACCTTTGATAAGTTCAAAAGTTCATTCAAGAACAAGAGTTGATAAACTCAACTCACAATGAATAAATTCATCAAATTTCATAAACTAATTCAAATCAGGCTACAAAGAGTACTTAAACCAAAACCTAATTAAAACTCTAGCCAAACTAAAGCCATTTCTTCTAAAAATACCCCTGAATGAATAGTGCTACGGCTACAGTAACTTCTTGAAACTCTAGTTCAACAAAATAAAACTTATATAGGCCAAGCATCCACAAGCCCAAATATTCTAGATTAATTCATATGACTAATAAAATAAGCCTCTTTAATAAAATAAACAAGTCCAAGGCCTTCAATCACATAAACATAATATTAGGTCCTAATTTATGTTGCCCTCTTTCATACCTTGTATCACGTGGATGATCACTGGTTCTCCTTCTCTCAAGCCTATATTCAATATTTGGCTCTTGTTAGACTCGTCGCAAGTGGATTGCACCAATTCTTGCATTGCTTCATTGCACTTCTTAGCTCTCGATCTTGTGATTGCCCCATCTAAAACTTGCATAGGATCTTTAAGACTTGGTCCACCTTGGTGTCCATCAATTTGAGATATAGATTTCATGGGTCATTTTCCATCCTCATAGTCTAACAAATTTATTTTGATTGTTGTAGATTATGTCTCCAAATGGGTTGGAAACAGTCACCTTGCCAACCAATGATGCAAGGGTCACAGTGAATTTCCTGCAGAAGAACATTTTTTCCCGATTTGGCACTCTAAGGGCCATAATCAGTGATGGCGAGAAGCATTTTTGCAATCGCTAATTTGAAGAGCTACTGACTAAGTATGGAGTTACCCATCATGTAGCGACACCATACCATCCTCAAAAGAGCGGTCAGGTCGAGGTGTCCAATCGGGAGCTGAAGCGCATACTAAAGAAGACCGTGAGTGTCTCTCGGACATACTGGGTGAGAAGGTTAGATGATGTGCTATGGGCCCTATCAGACAGCATTCAAAACACCGAACGAGATGTCACCTTATCAGCTCGTTTATGGAAAAGCCTGCCATCTACCCTTGGAGCCAGAACACAGAGCCTATTGGGCGATGAGAACACTGAACTTTGATTTACAAGCAGCTGGCGAGAAGAGAATATTGCAGATCAACGAGATGAATGAGTTCCACAATGATGCTTATAAGAATGCTCGGATTTACAAAGATAAAACGAAAAGATGGCCCGATAAGCATTTTCTGAGAAGGGAATTCAAAGTCAGGCAGCAAGTTCTATTATTTAACTTAAGACTTTGACTCTTCCCAGGAAAGTTGAGCTCTCGGTGGTCGGGACCGTTTGTGGTGACCTGTGTCTTTCCTTATGGGGCGGTTGAAGTCCATCACGAGACAAAAGACACATTAAAAGTAAATGAACAGAGATTAAAACCCTATATGGATGGAGATTTAACTCGGAAAAGTATTCCATCGATCTAGCCAGTAATAAATTATGAGAGGACAATGTCTACTAGCTATAGGCTTTAAATAAAGTGCTTTTGGGAGGCAACCCAAGTTTTTATTTTCGTTTAATATTATTCTTTTTATTCTTTTTCTTTCATCTTGCAAGAACGAAGAGGCGAGGAGATCTCCAAGGAGTACACGGCTGCACCTTCAAGGAAAATATTCAATTGGCAGGATTGGAAACAATCAAGGGAGCATCTCTTACCTTCTCTCATCCTTTGCTTTAGTTTTTCTTCCTTTTTCTCATTGAAGACAATGTGATATTTAAGTTTGTTGGGAAATGATATTATTTTATTCAAAATAATAATAATAATAATAATAATAACAATAATAATCATAATAATAATAATAATAATGATAAAAACAGTATGGTTTGATGAATACAAAGCCTATGATAAGAATATGATTAAAATTGATTATAATATTTAGGAAAAATTCTCATTGCTTAGATCTAGTTGTTACTTCTTTACTTGATCTTACTTAATTTGATATTTCCTATGTTCAATAAATGCCTCTTATGATCAGTGATTGTTTTGAGTACCTAGAGAAATTTTATGTGAATTTATATGGTCTCAACTTACTCTAGAACTTGTTTGATTACACTCGATGTGAAATTCTAGACAGAATACTACTGGGGAAATGATTAAGGCGTTCTTTGGACCGATTGAGTCTTTCAAGCTTACCTGTTTATTATCTTTATCTCTAGTCGCCCCTTTGAGCTTTATTGAAATATATTTTGGCCTTATATTTTTCTTTCTTGTAAACCTCATATTCCCTACCCTATTTGAGCTTAAACACTAATTTCCTTACATTTCAAGATAACTAAATTTACACAAAGTCACAGACTCACAAAGGCATGTAAGGCAAGAGAGATAGAAGGTCTACAAGTAAAGTTAAGTATAGCAATATTATCAAAATCATAAGTTTGGTGGTATAAAGAGTCAACTCGTCTACTGTGTAGCCAACAAGAAAAGGCAAACGAGAGTTATCCACAAAGGAAGTCGAAAAAGTATGGAATATATTCAATATATATATATATAAATAAAATCTGATCTGCCGAATAGAGGGGTAAAGAGAGAGATACTTGAAAGTGCAATAAAGAGAGGTATGTTGAGAGATTTACAATGATTGAGAAGAGATGTTTGTGCTAGAAGTGAGAATGCTCTATATATTCTGTTAATGTTCAAACTTAAGTTCTCATGTTTTGTTTGAATCCTACCTTTTCTTTGTAGCCCTCACCCTAACCTTACATTACAAGCTTAATAAAGACCTATTGATCCCTGGTGATAGTTTATGTTCTATTAGTGGAGAATGATTTGAAAAGCAAGCCTATGGAGTTTTTAGAGATCCATTATTGATTTACTTGTTTGCATAAAACTATCCAAGGAGCTAATAATGAAGTGACAATGATGGGTATGCATGAATGTGGGGATGGATAATGCAGTGGAATTGAGTTTTGAATTAACTTTTGGACTTGATTGATCTTGAATGATTCCTTTGAATTATAGACTTTAGACATTCTTTGAGGCAATAAATTTTATGAATCAAACCAATGCTTGTTTTAATTGTTTTTTCTTTTCTTCCTTGCTCGAGGGCGAGCAAAAGCTTAAATTTGGGGGTATTTGATAAGTATTATTTTTATCACTCTTTTATTTATGAAAAATATCATTTTCCCTTCAATACTATTGATTTTATTTTATTTCTACATATTTTTATTTATTTTCTTGAATTTGAAGGAATGAGAAGGTTTACTGTAAAAGTAGAATATTTTGGTACAAAAGAAGAGACGACGGATCCAAATTGAAAAGAGGTAGCAAGATCTGAAGAAAGCCAATTAGATTTAGGCGAGCAACCTTGTCCCATGTGCTGCAAAGAAATCTTTCTCGCCCAAAGGCGAGAATACTTACCTCTCGGTAGGCGAGGAGGCTCGCGACTAGAAGGCTCGACCAAAAGGTGCGAGGACTTGGCGACAAGGCTCTAGGTGGTTAGATTGGGCAACTAGTCTAAATAACCAACTTAAAAGACCAACCTAAACAACATCGTGGGCAACAACTTGAAAATATGAGTCTTTCATCCCGGTCAGCACTCTTTCCACTCGGTAGGCGAGGAGAGGCCCGTTCTTTTGTGACTTCCACTCCCGCCAGTTATATTCAATGCACACGGCATCTACTCACCTCTACCCTTCTGAGTTCTGCAATCAATTTATTGGCAACCAAATCCTCCCGAACTCCGCAAATCAAGCCCCATATCACTGAATCTTTCATTTTAGATAATTCCAATATTCTTGAGATAATTTCCTTTGATGTTAACATCTATATTTAGAAACTATTCTCCAAATTTTTAGGCTAGATTGTAACTGCATTTATTTTGTTTCCAAGTTTGAATTTTGACATCTATTTAATCCCATCTTATGGGATGAATAGCGGTCTTTTGTTTTTTAATCTTAGTTTGAGTTTTAGTCTAGGTCAGAATGTCTAAGTTTTAGGTTTTCGATTATTCCAGAGTTATTCTTTAAGTTTCTTTCGAGGAGGCTAATCTGGAGAGCAGAGGCGAGAGCCGCATATTTCCTCAACCGACTTCAACGAAGAATACCAATTTTATTCTTTTCAATTCTATTATGAACTAATTCTATTTTCTAGAGCTTTGATGTAGTCTAGCATTAAACACAATTTATATTTCAAGTTATTTTATTTTCAATATTTCCATGATTGAGTGTTTATTCCTTGTCCTTAATGCTTACAATTTTCTAGCTAACTATTGTTCGATCTTTCGAATTGCAATGAAACCGAGAGGTGATTTGTGATTAAAGCTCTGGGATTAAACACCATTAGTTGAGCGAAAGTAGAAATACTTTACCATGACTATTGTGATTTTCAAGAAAAACAAAAAACTTAATGAGTCTCCAATTAGTTAAATTCACATAGAGATATCGAGTTATTAGTTGAAAATATTTTTGGTATTGCTCGAGAGAAAATATTGAATAGTTAAGGGATTTTTTTCACCAACTTGGGATAATTGGGATTCTATAACAAGGAAGAATAAATTGTGTGGGATTTGCTAGGTGAAGTGAAATGCTTTAGATCTATTCTTATTATTTTTAAAATTTTAATTTTAATGTTCTTTTCTTCAGTTAAATTTAGATAAACCATTCTTCAAATTTCGATTTTCCAAATAATAATTAATTTAGTCAATTTCAATAGTTAATAGCATAATTATTCTCTGTGGGTTCGATAACTGTATTCTTTAAAACACTTTACTACTTGTTACGATTCTGTGCACTTGCAGATATATTATTATGCGAACAGTCTCCTCCTACTTCTGCTGGCCATGAATTGGATCAAGAACTATCTAGCCAGTTCTTCGAAACTGTCTATGGAGCCCCGTTCTAGAGCTCCAGACCACCCTTTCGCTGGTCCTTTGAGGGTTAAGTGGAAAGCTCGACATGCAATCTCCCCAAGAAGACTGTGGAGTGTCATGTGAGCCTTAAATGTCTCCAAATGTTCTATTGGATCCTTAGATCCTTTGTACATTTCGACTTCTGAAATTTTGAACTTTGGCGAGAGTGGCTCTGCCATTATCTTTGCACTGTAAGGCAGATTCATGCTATTGAGCAGTTGATTGACAAATGAGGATACACCTATTCTCCTATCCATTTCCTCGTATTTGTCTATCAGGTTGCGTAAATCGTGGTGCATCTTCCTCTTTTTTCTTCATTGTCAGAGGTTGGTCTACCTGCACTCTACAACTCCGCTTTGGTTCATTTGTTATGGCTTGGTACGGTGTCTCCTCCAGAACCGGTACTTCTTCATATTAGGACCTCGTTCTCACATTGGAGGTTCTCCATCTCCAAAGCATCCTCCTCAACCATTCTTCCATTTTTGCAAATTTTCCCTCCATGCTATAATTCGTCCGTTCGCTTGTCAAAGTAGCTTCCTAATAACAATTGCTTGAGAATGCATTGTTGCAAGCATATGAAAAGCATGTTGAATTTTCTTAAATCCCACATACAGCGCCAACTGTTGTGGATGTATTTCGTATTCCTACTAATGGCTTTCAACAACCTGCACCAAGAAGATAAGAGGGGTCGGTGTAGTGCGGGACACCTTAGATACCTAAGTTAGAATAGTCTATGGAGTATTTCAATTTTCAAATCATTCAGAAGTTTCCTCTGGTGTGTGCTTTGAACTCCGTTGATATAGATTGAGCATTCAATTGGTCAAGCTTGTCTTATGGCTTGACCCTCTCCAGTCATGTTTGGACTGCAAATTGTGAGGACTTCAAATCCATTACCGTGCCAAGAGGGTTTGATATCTTGGGCAAGTATTACGAGAGATTATCACGCCAGAGATCGCTCATATTATTCCTTACCGTTACATTATTAAATCATCATAAATGATGGCTAGACCCGAACTCCGTTCCGGTGCGTTTTCGCAATTATGGCCTTGGTTTCTATTGGACGGGCCTTTGATTCTAGATTCATGGGCCTCTATGGATGTAGTGCCACTCAAATATTTTTCAAACCAACAAAAATGAGCCACGATTAGAACCTATTGGGTACGTCATTGCCCCCAAGCCAAGATTGTGAAAAATAATGATTTCGTGATCAAAGATTCCCCCTCTTGGAGCATAAAAGAAAGCGAAGCACTTCGGACGGCAGGTCAGACCAGGCCAAGCAGCAACACAAATAGACTTGATCCGACAAATTCGTCACCAGTTCACTCACTACCATTAACTATTATTCTTGTGTTACATGTAACAACAAACAAGGCAGACTCATTACGTTGAATTTCAACTACAAAACTACAACAAAAATACAAATAAAAATTAGGAAAAAAAAAACACGCGCAGTGGTAGAACATGCATTTAGTTCGACCACTTTACCCGGTCACATCTAAATAAACCCAAAAGAAGGAAAAGAACTAGTGCTAATTTCTACCTAGTGAAGCTCGCTAGTCGCTACTAAGATCTTGTACTGGAAACATCTTCGGTAGTAGCAGTTCAACTTTGTTGCTCGGCAAGAATGTTGAGAGGACAACATTTTATGAGTAGAACACAACAGTAACGCACTTATTACCTGAAGATGGAAGCTTACTGTACAAGGCTAGAACTATACACCAGACAGATTCCCAGATGTCAGGATTTAACCCGTGGAACGGCCAGATCAGAGAGATTGCTCCACTCACAAATCAAACCCGTGAATATAGTCCATTTTCTTCATTTCTTTTGGCTATGCTACGACCAGTCCTAGCTCCTTTTAACAAATTCAGTTTAACATGAATCAGGCAGGCAGACAGAGGAGTGTAAACACATTAACATCAAAACCAGATCAGCTTTGCCTTACGAGCAGGCCGTGTCTATGAATCATCCAACTCAACAAGTTGAGCCCGTCTCTCAGCAGCCTTCTTCCTGACAAATATTCCCCATCTCATGGCTGCCTTGACCTTCAGCCACCCTACAACAGCTTTTCCAGATGAACGAGTTTGATCATCATCAAAGTTGTAGTTTAGAGATGGGGTGTCCATATATTGCGAGGAATAAGGGTATCCATCTTCATTCACATTAAGGGAGGTATGAGCATGGCTTCCCATGTTAAACATACGTAGGAGATGCTGCATATCATCATTTTCAAGCATTTCGTGACTTCTCGTGCGTATCTCGTCCTCTGGGAAGTAGTCTTCCTTATAAGAAGTAAGATTGGATGCACCAACCGTCTGGTATCCCGATGTGGATGACTGTAGTGGACCAAGGGACAGCACGTTGTCACTTTTTGGAAGTAGGGCTTCGTGAGAAGCGCTGATCAAAGGATTTTGTAGAGAGAAAGAAGTGCCATCAAACTGGATAGGAGCATTGAGATTTGCATTCTGAGACTGTAGCGAGAATCTGGCTGCCATATTATCATTATATCCTAAATAGACAGACAAAACACAATCAAAAACCAAACAGAAGAGCAAGTGCAGGAAGAAGCTCAAATAGACAACAAAACATCCACAATGAAAAGCCATTATGAAATGGTTGCTTGGGAAAATCAATATGGTTTAGAGACATCAAAACAGTGCACAGATCATGCCAATCTCAAAGTGTGCCCAAAAAAAGAGGAAAAAGAAAAAACCTCAATAAGTGACTCACTAAAACCCTCCAAATTGATTCATGTTCACCATTGGTTTCTCTAATTGGATTTGACGAGGTCTGTGTATCAAAATAACAGCAAAGTAGCTTTCTTTTTTTTTTGTTTTTTTTTTTTTATATATATACCCACCAACCCGTATGTAAACTACTATGATTTATATTCATGTTTATATACCTCCAGCTGGGGGGGGGGGGACCAACCCGTATGTAAACTACTATGTTTTATATTCATATTTATATACCTCCAGCTGTTAGACCAACTGAATCTGCAGAAGACTGCTCTGAAGGAACTGCAACAGGCAGGCTTTGTAGGGCGAACTGCTGGTTAAAAGAGTCTGAATAATCTTGTGAATTCATTGGGACCTCACTTTGAGAAGCATCTGAGCTATTATTTTGCTTAGAGTTGAGAAGTGACTTCCCATCATATTCTATAACATGTATCCAATTGTCGTATGCCTTCTTCACCAAGGTGTCCACATAGACCTGCACGAACCAAAACCAATCTCAGTTTATAATCTTTTTCCCCGATAACCTGGAAGATGATGTTTCCCCATATTATAAAAATTTGACTTTTAATCTTTCTTTCAGAATAGGCACTAGTGGAGTAAGATTGGGTTAGAATTAAAATAATCTACAGTTGAAGCATCTGAGGCTTCATTAAGCTGGGATATTCCAAACCTAGTATTTACAAGCTCATAGGAAGAAACTAGAAAGAGCATCATAAGATTTCATTCTAATAAAAGCTGGTAGAGGGGAAGATAGGATAATAAAGTATTTACATTCTATTCAAACTTGCTTATGGACTAGCACAGTGTGGAATCATTCATGTGAAAAAAGATACCAACATGGACAAATAAGGAGCAGTAAAGATAATGTAATAGGTTTGTGATGCATAAAAGTAACATTTATCAAGCAGAAGATGGAATGCAAATTAACGTGATGTTGACATGGGACCGAAGATAAACTATACCTTCTGACTTTCAGAAAGAGAGTCAACTGAGTAATATTGTCCATCGGCAATTAAGCCACAAAACTCATAGATGTTGTTAAAAGTGACACCAATATTCCTCTCATTTTCAGGATAGTACACATACAGTTTCCCACTTAGAACACAAGTTTTTGCATGCTCTACAAGAACATCCCACATCTTATTTGACATGCCACTTCCAAGAATCTGTAACATAAATAATGGAAAATAATTAGAAACTGCAACATGTGGTTTCGAATTTAACATGCAAATCCATCATTCTTACATTTCGTAATCTCTGTGAGTCTCTAACCACAAGTTTTAGAAAGTCTTCAACTGTATAAATTCCAGCTTTGTTCAGCCTCTTGTGAAATGACCCATCTTTGCCAATTTTTTCCAATCTCCAAACATCATCATGCATTGCAGGTGGATAATGTTTCTTGTATACTGTAACGCAAAAAAAAAAAAAAATGTTAACCATCTTTCCAAGAGGCGCATGCATGATGCATGGAATAAAACTATTGGTGCTAATTTAAACTAACGTTCTCCACGGTGATCCTTAACAGTGAATGCTTCTGTTTTTGCTTCGCGTATGCGAGTGCCCTCACAATAGCCAGAGGCAACCTTCAATCCTAGCCTGAACTTCCTGCTCCTTATCCAGCTTGAGTTGTCAGTGAATGTTAATTCACCTAGTGTTCCTACACCTTCCTTCAGTGTCACTTGCAAATCCCCAGTCAGAAGTGGCCTCTTTCCTTCACGCTCTTTCACCACATGACTCTCAAATTCTTCTTGAGTCCAGTTATCATCATCCTCATTATTGAAATCACCTTCAAGCACAATAACATCTAGCTTCACTGAAGATTCTGGGCCTGATGTGACAACAAGGCCTGTGTTTGCGTCCACCAAAACAATATGAATAGCAGCACCTTGCTCCCCCTCTACTTTTCCACCAGTAAATAGAGGAAGGGACAGCCTGGACCTGAATTGCAGCTGTATGTTTCTTCCATCAGGCCCTTCTATACGTTTAGGAGAAGACCTGCATTTTCTCAATCATTAGGGGAAAATCTTGACATGAATGCATCACTAACTATTCAAATAATTCGCTATTGGAAACAATGGATTAGATATGGCAAAAACCCAAGAATAACAAAGAAATGGGACAAGAGTCAAAAGAGTAGACATTTAGCTAACAAATATTCAAGTACAGAGACTGTGGGATTTGGCTGTGTATAGTGGCATAATCAATAGAGTTTCAGATTAATGCACCACAGAATCAAAGAATGACATCATCAACCCTCTGTACCAAATTATAGCCTGACTAAAACCAGTTGGTGGCAAGAGAGGAAGCTTACCAAGAACCTAGGACGGAATCAATCCACATATTAGAGAGCCCACCATAAATGCTATGGTTTTAGACTCCAACAATAAAGGGGTAAGCCCTATACCACATCCACTAAACATAGAGGGTAGAAGGCCTATTGAATTTAACGAACAACATCCCATCTTTGCATTAGGCCAACCAACTGGCATCTGCTTCGCTTATTTTGGTTTTATATTTTTCTGATCTGTTAAATATTTTGAGGAGATCTTCTGCTTATAAAACCAAAAATAAATTAAACAGTCTCCAACCTTGATAAATGATTGCAAGAGATGAACAAGATTATTTATTTACTTTTTTGATCAGCAAGAGACAAACAAGAAAGATGGCTCCCTCATAACCTAAGAAATTAATGGATTAAAAGAAAATCACACCATTCCCAACCCTGTAGAATTGAGAAGTAGGGCCAGAGTAGTTTGTGACCAGAACACACTAGCACAAAATAAACCCCACTATTGTATCTCTTGTACAATCCAGTTGCATATTCAACTTCAAAGTGTTAATAATCACACCTAAAAAAAACTTTCATTTGAGAATTTAAAAGCACGTTTATTACAATTGTAGCAAGAATAGATAAACAACGAATAAGAATGATAATAATACCTCCCAGTAAGTTTGGTAGGCGCCAATTTTGCTAAAGCACGCTCCACTTCTTCACTAACCTGTTAAATGGAATACATAACAAACATCAAAAGCGTTACGCCACATCTATAAATCAATAAGGTCAATGTTGTCATTGAGTATGTCCCACAAAGTGGGACAGACAATTCTTCAAATAAGTACAAACCAAAACGGAAGCATCAACACGTTCGATAAACCATGGACACATGAACAACACATTGGATTAGCTTCTAATAGTATACAATAAATCCATCTACCAAATGCTTGAGACATAAGAACATTCGTAAGACAGTTTTCCACCAATCTATTTGTGTTTGAACCCCATGTTTGGAAACATATGTGTCCATAAAAACATTGTATTCTCATTTTATTTGTGTAGATGTACGGAAAATACATTGTTTTAAAGCCTACAAGAAGAGAGAGAGAGAGAGAGATTAATTCAATTATTTGAGCACTCACAATGGTTTAGCCATTTTACAAAATGGCTAATAATACGTCAAGATCAAGTCTCCATTCGATTATGTAAAATAAATTTAAAAATCATATGAAAAGTTTGGGTTGCATTATTCACCTTTATAAAGTGTTTTTATTATTTATTTTCATTCCCTCTCTTTCTTTATATTTCTCACATTCACGTGTTCCTTAATAAAGCATGATAAAAGCTAAAACATTATGATAATATTAAAACTTTATAAACATAAAAAATCCTAAAAAGTTCACAAAAACAGAAATATTTGAAAAAAATAGGATGAAAAATTAGTTGTTCCATTTCCTTATTTTCTTTTTAATTTTTTTGTTTGGGCCCTTTTTCTTATTTTGGGTGTGAGGGAGACATTGCAATTACATTAATAGATGGGGAGACATTGCAAATATTGAAAGACATGAGGATATGTCAAATTTATTGGGAGTTAGAGGAGGTATATATACTTTTTAAATTGTATAAAAATTAATCTTTAAATGATATACAGAAATAAAAGATACAGGGAAATGATCAACTTACAATTCTTTTACATCTATTTTACTACTCTATGAAATGGAAGGTAGTTTTGTAAAATGGAAATGCATTTTTAATGAAGTGGCATTTAAACTGATGTAGTGTACATTTAAAAAATGATTAGCTAAAACAGATAAAATAGTTTTTGGTTAGCTATTTTAGATAGAAATTTAGATAGGCCAATGTGAATGCTCTAAAGGTAAAACGAAGGCCAGTTAACAGCTAAACGAGCGGCTGATAAATTACATTAATAATTTCATCATGAAACAAAGCCTTTCTAAGTCAGAAGAAAGATAATTTATCTTACAACTCTCCGAAGAATAGGCTCCAATGATGAACAAAGTTTCTGCAGACTATCCACCTTTAGAGCTTCAACAATTACACTGCAAGAAAAATAAAATTTTAATAAACAATATCTGAAGGCCATCAACATTGCAGGGGAAATATAAATAATACCAGATTAAAAATTCAAAATTAAAAATATATTTGATACTTTAATTACGTAGACAGGGCTACTCACATAAGAAAAAAGTACAGGGTTTGCAGTAAAAAAAAAAAAAAAGTGGAAGGAAAAGATTGCCGACTCTAATTGAGAATGCACCAAAAACCTCAGAATGATAGATCATGCAGCTTGAAAAGATTTCTAATCTTAGACCAGGTTGAAGAAGACAGGAAGAAACATGATTAATAAGTTTTTTTTTGTTTTTAATGTAACAAGAAATTTTCCTTTCTATTGAATAGGGGTTATCTTGTATATGTACTCGGGTTGCACACTCTCTGCTTTTAAATGAGATTATGTTACTTCTATAAGACAAAGTTGTAAGGAGAACATTCATATATCCACAGATATAACTTTTTCGTAGCTGTGTCTACACATCCGTGTGTAAAGATCCATGTGCACTGACACCCTAGTGTTAGACAGTTGGCGCATCCAGAACCACAACTCTGTGTTCTCCGATTCCAGTGGACTAGTTATAACTAGAAAATGAGTTTGAAACATACAAGGATTTTCTCAGTTCACAATTCCAACTAAGTTTTACTAACTTAGTATGAAACAAACACTGAACTAACTTAAGTTTTGCTAGAACTCCTCAGAGAATCCAAAGGAACTTGATAAAGTTTTCTCAGTTCAGTTTCTACGAACAACTTCAAACATCTTGTTCAATTAGAACCAGAGAAACAATAAACACTCAAAAGCTAAAATAAAGAAAAAAAAAACACTAATAACTCCAAACTAACTCAGTGTTTCAGCTGAAATGGAACCAACTTAGCAAAGTGTGATGCAAAATTGAATATTTTCAAGTTTTGAGAAAGAGACAAGTAAATACCTAGCCAGAGCAGGTCGCTTCCTATCAGGCTGACTTTCTTCAGCTGAAGTACCATCCAAACCTCGCTTCTCCCTCGCCATGCTGTTTGATTTTTCCATATACCTAGTTTGCATTTTCAAAAACTAAACCGTCTTGCTTGGCCACCGATAAAGTTTAAGACAGACAATACGAGCTTTCCAATCACATGAACCAAACTTCAGTTTGACTCAAAACTTCTCCTTTCGCATTGAAAAAAACAAACTACGGTTTGAGATCCAAGAATACAATTTCTTCTCTTTACCCTATTTTCTCAGCAACCAAAACAGAATCGTTACACAAAAGAGGAAGTCCAAGGAAAGAATAAACACCAAGCACTCCAATTGCATGAAAATAAACTTTGTTTGACTTCAATTTTCCATCTCCAAGAACAAAAGAAAATCCAGAAATAACAAGATTTTCATTTGTCTTCTCAGCAACCAAACGGAGGATTAATCCAAACAAAGGACAACACAACTGTGACGTGGATTCGAATCGATGAGAAAGGAAAAGGAAAAGGAAAAGGAAAAGAAAAGTTATAAAGCGAGCGGGAAAGTGAAAGCTCAGAGAGAGAGAGAAGGAGAGATTCTTGAATTGCTTGGAGTCTCTGGGAAGTTTCGTCGAACGGTCTGCGAATTTTCGCTGATATAAACACTTTGAGCAACTGCTACGAAGCCTCTCCCTCTATTCTTTGTCCGATTCGTGCTCACAGTGACGGCTCCAACAGTAGTAGCCAAATCTCTGACTACCAGTGGTAGGTGTACGGTCTTAAAACATCCCTACCGTCCGATCGGAAAGTCGGGGAATCTTTCCATTATTTTACTTGACCCGGCATGTGATTGTGATGGATTCGTGGTGGATATGTTCGTATGTGGGCGACCACTAGGGAGTGACGGTGCGCTGCTGTGAGCAGCCGTCCCAACTTCCAACTTCCAACTGATTGAAGTCACCGCAAGTAGCAGTTAAGTTACGTTGAGGTCACTTTGGAATTTTCTTTTTCATCTAATCTCATTATTATAATTTTTTTAAATTTTTATATAAAATATAATAAATATTTTAATATTTTAAAATTTTAAAATTTTAAAATAATAATAATATTAAAAAATAATATTCTAACAATATTTTTTTTAACTTTCATCTTTCATCTAAAATCATTTCATCTCTGAATTTAAAACAATCTTTAAAAAAATAAATAAATAAATTACATTCTAAAGTATTTAATATTTTTTAAATATTTATATAATAAAAATATATATTATAAGATCTATTTTGTATGTTATTATTTCTCTCAATTAAAACCTTCCAATTCAAGTAAAGATTTATACAAATTTTAGACTTGTAAACCTCTTGAAAAAATTGTATTCTTAAAAAGAAACCATTTTTTACTATGAATCTGACTTTTTTTTTTTTTAAGAAGCTGACCTCAATTTGCACTTTTGCGAATTATACTGTACAAGTCTCTCACATATGGTATTTTTTATTTTAAATTTTCAATAGATAATCATCCTCAGTGCAACAAATTACAAAACCGAAAACATATTACTCTTTTTCTTATAGAAAAATATATATTTTTAACTTCAAGAAAATATATTACTACATGAGTAATGTCGCTTTTCATATTAGATTTTCTTATGTTTGGTCGTACTTTATAATTTGACACAATTTAAATGAGTTTCATATCATTCTAAAAGTATAAGATTTCACCGAATATAATTAGAGATGATAAAAAGAAAAATTATATCCATCTTTCTCACACTACACACAACATTTATTTTTTTTTTATCTTACAAAATGTGTGATATATAGATGATGATGAGTAGAATAATTTAATAAATTTAAGAAGAATAAAATATAAAAAAATGTGATGTGTAGGAATGATGAGTAACAAAATTCAAGATTTTTTATTACATTTACAAGTTCTTAAAAAGGAAAATAATATTTGGTTCTTTTAAATTTACCATTCGAATATTTTTTTTCTTAATAGTTAAAAAAGTGATTATTAATGAATTTTTATTTTTTAATTTTTTCTTAATAATTAAATATGCTAATAAATATATAAAAAAAAAATACAGCATTACGCTCAATAATAAACGTTGGAATGCATACTTAGGGTGTGTTTAAATGTTAAATTGAGTTGAGTTGAGTTGAGATGATAAAATATTGTTAGAATATTATTTATTATTATTATTATTATTTTGGAGTTTGAAAATTTTAAATTGTTTATTATATTTTATATTAAAATTTAAAAAAAAAATTATAATTATGAATTGAGATGAGTTTATTTTTTAAATGAAACCTTAATAAATATATAAAAAAAATAAAAAATACAGCATTACGCTCGACAATAAACGCTGGAATGCATACTAGCACTGTTCTCTAAAAGAAAAAAAAAAAAGTACAATAATGCATGTGAAACATCTAAAATCATTTGACCCACAAAATGATTCCGCACGTCATGACAGCAAGAAACGGATAGCAAATGGTGGCATGGGAAGGATAGATGGAAAAAATTATTTTGCCTCTCAAGTTGTATCATTCTATTTGACCGTACAGTAAACAAGTTTTTTTTATTTAATGGTTAAAAAAATGATTTTAAATAATTAATATATTTTTTTATTTTTTTAAATATAATAAAAAATTAAAAATTAATTAACATCCAGTTGAGCAGACTACTCTGACCTGCAAAAGTAGCCCGACTCAGGATAGAAATATTTGAATTCACAATGATTAATGCATGTTGTCGTGGGTGCATCAATGCATCGTGGCGTAAACCAATGGTACAAGCATTTGGGAGGGAGACGGGACATGCAATTGAGCTGCCACGAATTAAATCCCTCTGTGCGGTGGTTAACACCGTGGAATTAAGCCAAACATGCCTGACACGTTAAGACAGACGGTGGCTCTCCGGTCCGTCTCCATGGCAGAAGCCAGAGGCAACATTTGACAAACGTCACAAACCCCTAGCTCGCCGCAGCCTGCACTTTCCTCTTCTTGTCTTTAGTCTGACAATCTTAATTTCTCACGTGAGTGAAATCCAGACAATGACGTTCTGATTTGCCAGAAAATGGTTGCGTAAAAACAATGATAATGTCATAATGCCCATAGTGGATAGGTATCTTTTATAACAGCGACAAAATTCAGGAAGTTTTTTATAGTATAGTATAAAGATATTATAAAAATGATTCCAAATAAAAATAAAATATCAAAACATTGATCGACTACAGAGATATACGACGCACATTTATAATAATCGAAGAAAGACATTACAAGAAATTTAAGGAATTTAAGAAAGAAATTTAAAAAATAATAGTATTGTAGTTAGATAATAAGGAAATTGCAACATTCCAAAAAAATTTCCAACCAGATTTGGACGTACACTTCACCGTAATAAATGGTCTTTCGTTCGAACCATTATAAGAGTATGTCTGTCATAGGTGACACAGCTCAACTCTTGCATTTTTAGTTAGAATTACATCTAGGATTATACTTCGAAGAATAATCAATTATATAATTAGAATTCTATTAAAATTATTATAAAGAATAATAATATCTTCTCCCTCCAAGTAAAATGAGATCTCATATAATCAGTGGCGGAACCAGAAAATTATATAGGGGGCCAACTTTTCTATTATGTATCGCATTTATATAAAATAAAAAGAAATTGAAAATCCATAAAAATATAACAATATATAAAATTAGATCTTGATAATTTGTTACATATAAATAGAAATAAAATTCTAAAAAACACAACTTAATATATGTTTCAAATTTTTGACGATAATGTTTCATAGAATAATATTAATTCATTATTATTTTTATAATGAAATATTTAGAATTTATTTTCTTCATAGAAACTATCAAGTGATCTTTTAAATTGTCATATTTCATTCTAGTATGTAAGCTAGTTTATCAAGTTTCATACAAAATCTATATATTTTCGTATCACATTCAGCATATAATGCTATAATTGAGACCTTAAATATATTTTTTTTTTATTCAATGAAGTATTGAGGATAAAACCTCTCAACTATTTTTCATGTAAATCATCAACATTAAATGATATTTCTTGTATTTTCATTTTAAATTCCATATTAAGAAGTCTAATATTATATAACAAAAAAAAATTGGAGAAACATATTAATAAATTTATTATTTTTCCTAAACTTGGAGAAACATCCTTAAAAATAAATAATATATAGAAATTATATTAAATTTCTGAACTATAGGAAAAAAATTGAAGAAAGATATTTTTAGATATATTGAAATTTTTCAAAAAGTTTAAAGAATATATAGGAATTGTAAATTTATTTTTGTGGGGAGGGGGGCATTTGCTATATTTATAGAATTATAAATAAAATATAGGATATATTTTAAATTTTTTTAAAACTTTGGGGTGGCCATGCCCCCTTAGGCATAACGTAGGTCTGCCACTGCGTACACAACGTACCTATATCATTTATCAATTAATACGTGGTATCACATAAAATTATTTTCAATTTTCAAATTAAAAGCTAATTTTCTTTTTGTAAACATTTAGAAATACAGTTTAGGTTTTTTTTTTTTTTTTTTTTTTTCAGAATATTTTGGACCACCGAACGTCTAATTTGCCAAGCTAATAATTCACCAGTTGCAAATTTAATGTAGTCTAATGAGTAATTTTACATACAATCATAAAATGTGTAAATATCGTTTAATTATTTTAAAAAATAATTAAAAATTATTATTAAAAAATTAATTTTAAAATAATTATATAAAAATTATATAATTCATGTAAATATCCTTTCTTCGAAAATTATTACTTTATGCGGGACAAAGAGGCATAAAATTTCGTTATACAAACAACCCAGCGTAATATATATAGCCAAAGAGAATATCGGTTTCTTAATTTCTTTCTATTTTTATATATAAAAAAAAACCATCATTCTCGTCAATTTAAATTCGTTAAAAAGTAGAAGTGTATGAATATATATAAGAAAAATGATTTGTACAGTATTAAAACGTGTAAATCTTATAAAATCTTTTTTAAAAAGTAAATAAATATAAAATTTAAGTAAAAAATCTACTTTTTAATAATGAATCATTTTTTTAAAAAATGTACGCTTGGGCTAGCTCGGTTTGGATATAAGAATATCTTAAATAATATCTAAACGAGTATTACTATTCATAAGCTCATACAACACATATTAAATTTTTTTTTTTTTAAATTTTTTTTAAAGTTTTTTTATTTTATTATTTTTAAAATAATTAAATTATTCTACTCATAATCCATATACCATACATTTAATAAGAAAATAAAATTAAAAAATTATAAAAAAGATGGTGTGTGGTGTATGAGGTTTAAAAATAGAATTTTTCATATCTAAATAGTAATGAAACAATTTGTAAATAATAACAAAATAATAGTAAATAGTTTATAAATAGTAATTAAAAATTTATAAATAATAGTAAAATAGTATAAGAATATCTGACAGTAGTTGTATTCTCAAACAAATTTTAAATTTACACATTTTAAAATTGTACTTAACATTATTCACGTTTATAACGGTGTTTTCCCGCTAAAACGGTGTTGGAAAAATATACACTCCAACACATTGAAAACGTTCAAAGTAGAGCTTTCCAAGACAAGACTTGATGTGCATTAAACAAGGTTATCAATTAGCTCTTTCTATCATGCAACAGCACTCCCGTACCCCAGCCGACACTCCGCACAGCTCTGTTGAAGTAATTAGCAACCAATCCCTATAAACTTAAATCAAGTCGACATATAATAAACAAGGTGATCCAAACAGGACAAGCATGTCTTCTAGTTCTTGTTATTTTTCTTTCCCTTTTTCCTGTCTCTTTTCTTTTGTGGCTTTGGCCGAGATTTTGGTTTAGCAACTCTCTTGATTGCTTTTATATATCTTGCCTGTTGTCACAGTGACTGTCATATGTTGTAATCATTTCAACAATAATGAAACCTAAAGACAACTATTTAGTATCGTTTGAATAATAAAAGTATTTCATCTCATCTTAATATTATAATTTTTCAAATTTTTATATAAAATATAGTAAAAAATTTAACTTTTTCTAATTTCAAAACAATAGTAATATTAAAAAATAATATTCTAATAATATTTTATTCAACTCTCAACTTTCATCTCAACTCATTATATATCCAAACGTCACCTTAATCTTTGTTCTGATACTATGTAAAATCATTACTTGTCTTACAAACTTAAACTAATGAAAATATATAGTTTTTATTATTTATTTTATATTTTAATATTTGATGAGTATGACGCACGAGACTCATGTATTACATACATATATAATATAATGCATTACATATCTAAAAGTGTTTATGGTTAGAGGGGGAAGCTGGCTGCAGATAGATTGATATCTCTTATGAAAAGCTCAAGCATCCAATGGAGAATTAAACCAGTCATCAAAATATTTATAATATGGTCCCACCGTTTAAGCTCTCTTTGTAGGGTGTTTTTTCCCCCTTGAAGTAAAGCCCTTTTTGTAGCTAATCTCAGAACAATGTCTTCTGTTAAGACCGAAAAACCTATTAGTAAATTTGTTTATCAAACACTAAATACATCCGGATCATGTTGGCCTGAGCTTGCTTTATCAATTATTATAACAATTTTAGATCCAAAATAAGTGGTATGTTTATACACTACAAGAAAAACAGTCTTTTGTGACTATTTAATTGCGACAAAAAGACTATCTATAACCAAAACAAACTTATTTTAACTGTAAATAGTCATTTCGTTGGAATTAACTGATCACAAATAAGCAGTTTTCTTGTAGTGATACATCGGCTAGCAAGAACAAAGCCAACATATAATTTAGGGGAGTCCGGATATAGTCTTAAATAAGATCAACACAATAAATTATTTAAGAATTAATATATATTTGAATGTTTAAATTATTGTACAAAAACATGCATATTTTGGGTTGTATTAGTTGCATCGAAAAATTATCATATAACCCAAAACACATTAAAAACAAAATTATCAATTTACGTTAAATTCATACTGGAGAGGACATCCTGACCGGTTAGCCCCTAAGATAGACCTGAGCCCTTATCAAATGACTAAAGCCCATATAATGACCAAGAGGTCCAGCCCAATACAAAGGGAACCCAGCCCATGGCCAATAACGACTGGATAAGTCAATACCGACAGTATAACTATCCAGTAAATGGCAAAAGATAAAGGAGGTTATTATTCAAATTTGATAAAAGATGAATCCTCATATCTAAATTTGAATTCAAATAAAGGATAGCCACTATCCAATGAGGGAACAAAGATAACTTATAGAGCTCTATATAAAGGAAATATTCATGTAAGTAAATGAATCGAATTATTGTTGTTATTATTATTTTTCTCAAATTACTGACTTAAGTATCAGAAGCGTTCCCTCGAACCATGTGCTCTCTACACTTTGGTTGCAGGTGAAACACGTCGTTAAAATTAAAATCAATTACATGATGAGCAATTGAACTAGACGATTTTGCACAAAGAATAAAAAAATAATTTCAAACACGATTTTGCATGCATAAAAAGAAAAGTGAATAGAAAAATGGACATTTTATAAATTTACAATTGACAAATACACAAATCTTGGCCAGTCTCGTTTGGATATTAAAAATATTTTAAAATATCTGTGAATAGTAATGAAATAATTTTTGAATAGTGGTGAAATATTTTGAATTAATATGTTTTATTAGGTCATGAGAAGAGAAAAAAATGAATAAAAATATTACAAATCTAAAATATTGCTTGAATATAAGTTTTTAATATTATTTTTGTATGAAAGTTTGAGAAAGTTGTATAAATTTTATGTTTTGTTTGGAAGTTTGAAAAAATTATAATGATTAGATGAAAAAGTTAAAAATTTAAAATTAAAAAATATTTTACTTTTTAGTAATGTTTAGAAAGAAAATATCTTAAAATACTTGATAACAGTTATATTCACGAAGTTTTTCCATTGACAACTACATAAAATTTAAACAAATGCATCCAATAACAAAATAAGTTATATATATATATATATATATATATATATATATATCCAAAACTAAGATTATAAGTTCTCTTTCTTTTATCATTTATTTTCTAATTTATGGAAATCTAAAATATAACTGTTTGAAGTCTTTTAAAGACGAAAGTTTTACAAATTCCTTAGAGGCCCGGCCGCCCCCTGCCGCTCTTGGCCGGATGCGTCCCTTTCGACAGGTAAATTACAAAAGTTAAGATTTAACCTAGAAAAGAGAGATATTTCATTGATTACTGTTGAGATCTGCAACTATCCTAAAAATAATCATAATCAGTATTCATGACAGTCCAGTCCAGTGGCAAAGGGTTGGTGAGTTGAAAAATAAAATAAAAAATTGATGCATGTGATAGAAATAGATAGATTTTAATATTTATATTTTGTTTTATCCTTCTTCCTCATGCAGGTTAGATTCTCCTTTAATAAATGGTTCAATATATCATATAAGTTAGATTCTCTTTTACTAAATAATCTCAATATATGAAATATTTAAATAAATAAAATAGAAAATAGAATCAGATTTGAAGTCAAAATATACTCTGACATTATGTGAAATCTTCATTCATTCCGAAAAATTAGACTAATAAAAAATTAATTTAATTATTTATATTTTATCTTAATAATACAATTGCCTCATTTTAATTCTTCATCATCTTCTAGGATTAAAAACTCACATTAATGCAGTGAAAAATGGAATCTTGAAACGAGCGATGCTACTCTGTCGCTTAGAGTGTACTGCTCAGTCTTAATGTTAGTTCAAAATTTTTATTTTATTTTTGTTTAATTTTTTTATTCATATATTTTTTATCATTTTAAAATATTTTTAAAAAATATAAAAATATATTAATATACTAATAATTAATTTCTTAATTATTAAATAAAGAAAAAAATTAAAATACATTATATGTCAAAATGAAGAGAAAATAAAGCATCTTGAAAAAACCATGATGATAACATCCAAATACTGTTGGGTCTAAATATGCCCTATGGGCGTGGAAAAAGCCACAAGCAACTAATGGATAACAGGCGACCAAACATTACGATCACGAGGGGTCCATGTGGTGTAAAGAGTAAAGGATTAACTACATTAAATGCACCGTACGGGCAAAAGTATGAAGCCTAAGAATGCATCACACTCAATAGGAAAACTTAACTAACCACATCCTTCTAAAGTTAGGATCCATCCATGGAAATTAGGATAGTACAAAAATTTAAAAATCTAACTCTAATACTGACTCTACATTGATAGAGTCGGAGGTATTTTTGGTTTGCTTGTTTGTTTTTTTTTTCCTAGTTAGAGATAGAGTCAGAGTTGGAGTTGGATTTGATGGTTGACCGACTCGCTCTATCTCTAACTTCGACTTTAACATCTAGCTCCAACTCTAGCCTTCAACTCCAATATTAGTAACATATATTATTTATATATTAATAATATAGACTCAAAGTCTAGAACTTATATAGTTAAATTCAATACTATACTAGTATGTGATAATTATTAAAGAATAATATTAATATACTAAAAATCAATTATATGTACACACTACACATCATATTATTACTATCATTACATATGTTAGGGTAGATGAAACTTAACTAGCTAATAGTGAGTCATGATGTATAATGTATATATTGTGAGACTATCAATCTATTATCTAGATTCTAATATAGTAGTATGTAACTAGAAAAATGATGTGGTGTAATTGTATATATAAAACAATGGTTAATAGTTATAAACTACACTTGACTCAATACTAGTAAATTAATAGTTGTTAATATCAATGACTCAATAATAAAAATTAAATTTAGTGTTCAAAAGAACTACAAAAATGTGTTTTTTTAAATAAAGAAATTAGGGTTTAAACAAAGATTAAATTTAGAGTCTAATCTAGACATACAAGAAATTTAGGGTTTACGAAAGAAAATAGAGTTCAGAAAAATAAAGCTAGCCCAAAAATGAGCCCAAGCCCATTTCAACCAAAACGAAAACGCTTGGATGACATAAAACGGTGTCATTTCATGGAGCCATTTAGTGCCTCAGCCCATTAACGAAAACAACGTTGTTTTCCCCCATTCAAACTGTTAGCATCATCGATTATGTAGCAGTATTAGATCAGTTGTCGAATATGCAGCAATGTCAAAACATAATTTTAAATACTTGAAATTTGAATTGTAACGTCTCTTAAGATAAGTTGTTGGATATCCTTGTAAAGCTGAATTCTTTTGTAACTACAACTCTATAAATAAATGAATTTTTCAGTAGGTATATTATTGAAATCTACTCCAATACAGTCTGCATTTCTGTGTTTGCATTACTTTCTTTGATCTTACATGGTATCAGTCAGTCAAACGGCTCATGCCTGATCATTTCTTCTTCTTTTTTCAGCTTCCGCACCTATCAATATTTTCATCATGTCTTCTACTTCCAGCAACGCAGAACATATGCCCCACCCCAATCCAAACATTCATGCCACTTCTTAGCCTGTTACTGGAAAACGGGTTGGTCCCAACTTTATGGCTTGGAGTATGTAGATCATGGTCTTTCTTAATAGCCATGATCTTGTTGGTTATATTGATGGCACAATCAGGGCTCCTGAAGAAATTATTCAGGATGCACCTAATCCAACTTATGCAATATGGTTTCGGAATGACAATTGTGTTAATAGTTGGATACTTGCTTCCATTTCAGAGAAGTTGATTGCTTCTCTTCATGGAATTAAAACTGCGAAGCAAGCCTGAGATTCTCTTCACGGGTTACATTACTGAAGAGCCAGACTCAAACTCTAGCTCAAGGTACTAAAACATGCACTGCCTATCTTGATGAAGCTAAATGTCTCGCTGATCAACTAGTTGCAGCTGGCAAGCCTATGGATGATCAAGATCTTATTGCTCAAATCCTAAGGGGTCTTAAGATAAACTTCACTCCTTTTATTACCTCCTATACTTTTGCCACACGAGATAATGATCTCTCCATAGAAGATTCTCAAGCTGAACTACTTAGCTTTGAGGCCATGCTCGAGCATCATCATCACAATTCTACAGGCACTCATCATACCTTTGCTGCTAACAAATCAAAAATGCGAAACATTGCTAAGAAATCTCAAAAGCCTGGTCTGAATACTACTTTCAGACAAAATCGAGCTATAGCTGCCTTCAATCCTAGGGGATCCAATTCTGTCCAACAATATAATTCTCGTCCGCAAGGTACTTCTTCCAATAGGCCTACTTGCCAAATATGTGGCAAAATAAATCACACCGCCTTAGATTGCTATGAGAGGTTTTGTAACATCCCGATCCTATATCATTATAGACAATTACATGGATATTTTATTAGGTTTGATAATTAGGTTATTATTATTATTATTATTATTATCAGATTTTACGTTTGTTATTTTTAATAGAATTATTATTTATATTATTGGATTAAGTGAAATATTTTTATGGCATCCAAGCCCATGAAGTCAGGAATCAGTTTCCACGTTAGACTCGTTCCATTTTCGTGCTCATGCACGTACGTCTTTTCTTCTTATTCATTAGGGTTTCATGGGTCTATATATAGAACTCGTTCATTATAGACGTAAATGTCTTCAACCTAGAGGTAGAGTTGCCGCAGCCACTGCATGCAAACCATCTGCACGACAGCAATGGCCTCCTTCCCCAAACCTGGCCACCCACACGGCAACCAGCGTGCCTCCCTGTCTAGAAACCAGCCGCGACAACTCCACGCCACCACCAGCCATCACAGTAGACAGCAGACCATCCTCAGCGGCCAAGGCACGCCGCAACAGCAACGGACGTGGAGAAGCCTCTGCTTCTCTTCCACAGTAACGACCACACGGACGCACCTCTGTCTAACGCTCCCAAAAACAGAGCATCCCGATAGTCCGAAACCACCATCACCCACGTTCCTCCACGGCGACTCCACCACCGCCTAGAACATGCCGACGCCGCCACCACTTTCAGATCACGCCGGTGCCAGATCATGGACCGCCACTTCCGAGAAACCAACTCAACCACGTTGCGGCCTCTTGCACCCGTAGCCGAGCACCTCGACGCTACCAGTTCAGATTGTTCTGCCGATCACCCCAGGACGTCGGTGCACCACCCACGGTGCCAGAAACCGCCGACCAGCTCTTCTCCGTGGCACCTACTCCATCTCGGTTGGCCTACGACCCTCAGCCACCCAGCTCTGTACGTGCGCCTCCCTCCCTCTCGGTTGCACTGCCGCATGGTTCACTTACTTCGGCGTCGCACCACCACAGACGAGCCCCCAGTCGCGCTGCCGTGACCCCCGCCAGCAACCCAGAACCGCCGCACGTCAGCCTCTCTCTCGGTGAGTCCGCTGCCTCGCACGCGTCTTCCGTTGCCTCTGTTTCTCTTCATAACGTATCAGTTGCTTTTTAGGTTTAATTCACCCAGTGCAAGTGTTTAAATGAGATTACTTTTATACCCTTTGTAATCCTTTCCCATAATATCTTCAGTGTTTTTAAATATGATTACATTTATAACCTTATGTTTAAGTGTATGTTAATTATGAATATTAATATGTCATTGTATTGAAGTTGAGTTTATTTTATTAAATAATTTATTAGTCATGAGCTCATTTTTATATAAATAGTTAAAGAATTTGAAAGGGGATTTTAAATTAGATTTAATCTTATTTTAACAACGGTTTTAGTAATTTTATTGGGCCTACTATTTTAAAGGTTAGTTTTTAATTAAATAAATATATTAGTTAAAGGTTCTTTTTAATAAATGTTTAAAGAATTGGAAATATGTTTTACAGTATAATTTTAAGTCTAATATTTGAGTTAATATTTCCTTTGTCAAATTAGTAAGATTTTAATAAAATTTATATGTTAAGAATTTAATGGAATTTATTAAGTTTCTTATAAAATTTAATAATTACGTTAAGAAATGAAACTTAGTTTCGAATTTAAGTTTTTGTGAATTATTTTAAAATAGCTCGCGTATTTCTACTAAATTATAAATTAGTATTTTAAGTAATTTAAATACTATGAATTATTGATTTTAGTGTTAAACAAATATTGGTTTGACTATGTTTTAGATTTCCGAATTTAGTTAAGTAAAGTATTAGCATTTATTTTAGTTCCAAACAATTTAGTGATAATTATTTATTGAATATAGGTCTCAAGTTTCGAAATATTATTCAAGAAGAAGCGCATCGAGGTAAGTAAATTTGATCATAAATTAGGATCATCACAGTTAGCTTATATGTATGTATTATTCAAGCCAGTTCTTCGATAGCCATTATTTATGAACTGCTCATGTCATATGCAAGCATGTCATCCAGCATAGCATACAATCATGTCATTCCGCATCATGTTTAAATTCAGAAATTATGTTTTATGTATGTAATATGTCATGCATCTCATGTGTATAAGACACGTAAGCCATCTTAACTTCAAGTGTAAGATAAGTTCAGATCAGTTAATAAGATGGCCATTTAGATGCATGGTACCAATGCAGTTCAGTTCAGGGTGGTGTGCAAGCCACGAACTCAGTCGTGGTCCACCATAGTATGCTAGAATACTATCAGCGGTTCCCCTTGCTGCAGCGGGATGTGGGGCCGGTGCGCAACTTTGCACACAGGGTTAAGTGTGTTGGCCAGTCAGATAAACCAGTCAGTTAGTTCAGATAAACCAGTCATACATAGCATAAGCATAAGCATGAATAGTCATGAATTTTAAGCTCAGCATGAAAGTTCTTATGAAAATCTTATGTTTATTACGTTTTCATTATGATAGATTTCTTACTGAGTCATCGACTCATTTTAGTTTATTTTCATGTTTTTTTAACCACCCAGGTGAAGATGATGATTACGAGCAAGCAGGCCAGGAGTAGAAGGAGCATTTTAGTTTTGTTCAGACTTTCTAAAATAAAATGTGTCTTTTATGACGAATTTATTCAGTTTATTCCTTTAATATTTTTGGGAAGACATTTTTATTAGACCTTTTATTTCAAAATAAATTACTTCAGTTTATTTTTCAATTATGAAATTAGAGAATCGCTTGCCGGGTTTATTTTCATGAAAAACACGTGACACACCTAGCCTACGGGAAGGGGGTGTTACAATTTGGTATCAGAGCCGGTCGATTCTGTAGACTTTTCAAAAAAAAAAAATTGTAAATTTTTTTTAGTTAAAGTTTCCTAGGATGCTCCTAGCCTGCTCGCGAGTAATCCAGGTTTGTTTTTATTTGGGGAAGGAGGCCATTGCTGTCGTGCAGATGGTTTGCATGCAGTGGCTGCGGCAACTCTACCTCTAGGTTGAAGACATTTACGTCTATAATGAACGAGTTCTATATATAGACCCATGAAACCCTAACGAATAAGAAGAAAAGACGTACGTGCATGAGCATGAAAATGGAACGAGTCTAACGTGGAAACTGATTCCTGACTTCATGGGCTTGGATGCCATAAAAATATTTCACTTAATCCAATAATATAAATAATAATTCTATTAAAAATAACAAACGTAAAATCTGATAATAATAATAATAATAATAATAATAATAATAACCTAATTATCAAACCTAATAAAATATCCATGTAATTGTCTCTAATGATATAGGATCGGGATGTTACAGGTTTAATTATGCATATCAAGGTAGGATTCCTCTTGCTCAACTTGCGGCCATGGTAGCTGAATCTAATGCCACACTTGATAACCAAATCTAGTATGCTGACAGTGGGGCTAATGTGCGCATAACCAGTAATGTTGCAAATCTTACTATTCAACAACCATTTGAAGGAGTAGACATAATCACAGTTGGCAATGGGATAGGTTTATCAATTAAAAATATTGGACACACTTCCCTTCTCGTTGATAATCATACCTTTCAAATGCCAAATATTTTACATTGCCCTAATGCATTTGTCAATCTTCTCTCCATCAACAAATTCTGTCTAGATAATGATTGCTATTTTATACTAATTGGTTATCATTTCTTTGTGAAACAGAACCAGACCAACATAATCCTCTTCCAAGGTCAGGCTAAGAATGGTCTATATCCTCTTATTGGCAACAAGAGCTTCTCCAATAAAATGCATTGCTTTGCAACTAAGTTAGGAAGTAAGACAACCAAAGGTCAATGGCATAGTTGTCTAGGCCACCCCTCCGAGCTTGTCTTGAATGATTTGTTTCACTCTGGATATCTTCCTAGTACTGAGTCCTTAAATAAGTCTACGTTTTGTGTGTTGTCCTCTAGGAAAAGCCAAGAAAATTCCATATGACATTTCCACACTTCAGACCCAAGGTCCTTTAGTTCTTATACATTCTGATGTTTGGGTCTCTCCATTGCTTCAGTTCGTGGATGTTGTTTTTATGTTATTTTCATTGATGATTTTTCACGTTTCACATGGTTGTATCCCATAGCTCATAAATCTGATGTCTTTGAAGTTTTCAAGAAATATAAAGCTCTTGTTGAAAATTTATTTTCTTGTAAAATTAAGCAATTTCAAATGGACAATGGCGGTAAATTTCTCTCTAATGACTTTAAACAATTTTTAATCTCAAATGGCATTTATCATCGCCTAACTTGTCCATATTCTTCTCCACAAAATGGAATTGCCGAGAGAAAACATGAACACATCAGAGAAATGAGCTTAACTCTTCTTGCCAAATCACATTTGCCAACTACTTATTGGGCTGATTCCTTCCTCACATTGGTTTATTTAATTAATAGGCTTCCAACCCAAGTTCTAAACAATCTATCTCCTTTCTATGTTCTCCATAAATCAGTCCCTCGATATAGTGATCTACGCATCTTTGGGTGTAGTTGTTATCCATTGCTCTCACCATATGAAAAACATAAGCTCTATTTTAAAAGTAAAAAGTGTGTTTTTTTAGGATACTCAGGACAACACAAAGGATATAGATGTTTTGACTTAAACAATGGTAGAGTCTATATTTCTTGAAATGTTATTTTTGACGAGGACTCATTTCCAGCAGTTGATATGGTTTCAAACTCCTAAACCAAGAATGATTTTGTTCTTTCTAGTAAGGTTTCTCAATTTCAATTCCTACCATCTATTCCATTACCAATTTATTCTGACAGTTTTGCCCAGCCACCATTCGTATCTCATCCTTCCACCAATGCTGACTCTTTACCAATTCACAACCCTGCGCCTACCATCAATACCACCAACACTCCTAGTTCAACTTCTGTGGACCCTGCTCCCTCTCAACCTCCTGATACTGAGACTCGGCCATCCCTTCTCCTTCAATGTCCTCAAGCTGAGCCTATACACTTGCCTCCATGCCAACCAATTCAGCAGATGGTCACCATATCAAAGAATGGAAAACTTAAGCCCAAACATTTCCCTGGTTTCAAAACATTTTACTCTACTAAACATCTTCTTCGTGTGTTGTCCACTATTTATCATGAATAGGAACCAACTTGCTATACAATGGCTGTGCCTGTCTCTAAATGGTGGGATGCTATGAGGCGTGAGTTTGATGCATTAATGGCCAATGGTACATGGTCTCTTTGTCTACGACCACTTCATAAACCTGTGGTTTGTAACAAATGGGCCTACAAAATTAAGAGGAAGTAGGATGGTAGCATTGAGAGATATAAGGCACGGTTGGTTGCCAAAGGATTTGATCAACGTGATGGAGTAGATTATCATGAGACATTCTTGCCAATAATTAAACCATCCACTATTCGTTTAATTTTGGCACTAGTTGTGAATTTTCACTGGTCTATTCATCAACTAGATATCTCTAATGCCTTCTTACATGGCATCTTGGATGAGGAGGTATTCATGGAACAACCAAAGGGATTTCTTGATACAACTCAACCTGATTTTGTTTGCAGGTTACACAAATCTCTCTATGGGCTAAAACAAGCTCCAAGAGCATGGTTTCGAAGACTATCCCAGCAGCTAATTGAATATGGCTTTATTGAGTCTTCAGTTGACTCCTCTTTGTTTCTTTATGGTCGAGCTGGCTTACAAATATTTTTCCTCGTTTACGTGGATGATATAATCATGACAGGATCGAGTATGCAGACTATTACTGAATTTATTGCTCAACTTGGAACTCAATTTCAACTCAAAGATCTCTGCAATTTGAGTTATTTTTTAGGAGTCCAAGCATGTAATTATTCCAATGGTCTTCACTTGCGTCAAGGTAAGTATATCACTGATCTCTTGCATAAAACAGATATGGCTGGAGCAAAACCACTGTCATCACCGATAGTATCTGGCAGGAAATTAACATCTCAGGATGGCCACCTACTTACAGACCCTAGTAAATACAGAATGATCGTTGGAGCACTTCAATATTGCACTATTTCTAGATCATATATTTCTTATATTGTCAACCAACTATGCCAATTTATGCATAGCCCACGTGAAGGTCACTGGACAGCTCTCAAACGTGTTCTACGATATCTAAAAGGGACAGTTGATTATGGTCTTTATTATACACCATCAGTGATTGAATTGAATGCATATTGTGATTCCGATTGGGCGGACAATCCGGATCACAGACATAGCAGCAGTGGATATGGCATTTTTCTAGGCAAAAACTTGATTTCTTGGAGTGCTAAAAAGCAAAATGTGGTCTCTCGTTCAAGTACAAGTAGAGTATAGATCACTAGTCTTAACTACTGCTGAGCTCTATTGGATGCGTATGCTATTTTGAGAATTACAAATTACTCTTGCTAAGTTTCCACACTGGACCAGGTTGCATATGTGTTTACTAAGGGACATATGACCTTAAGGTTTAAATTCTTGAGATCCAAACTGATGATCTGCTTGCTGCCCATCAGTTTGCAGGGGGTGTTAGCATCACCGATTATGTAGTAGTATCAAATTAGTTGCCGAATGTGCAACAATGTCAAAACAAAATTTTAAATACTTGAAATTTGAATTGTAACATCTCTTAAGATAAGTTGTTGGATATCCTTGTAAAGCTGAATTCTTTTGTAACTATAACTCTATAAATTCATGAATCTTTCAGTAGGTAGATCATTGAAATCTACTCCAATACAACCTAGATTTTTGTGTTTGCATTACTCTCTTTGATCTTACAACGTCGTTTAGTTCCCTATTTATAACCAAAACCCTGTTTTGATTTGAGCCAAGCTCGGCAAGTCAAAGACCAGCTCAGCTCAGCTCGATTACAGCCCTAAACCTAACCCCACAGTCCCCAAAACCCTCATAGTCTCACTCCTTCATTTCATTTCTCTTTCTCTGTTCAGTCTTCACTCTCGATGTGTCGTCGTCCGAAACCCTCACTCCTTCACTGATGACCGGCTGCCACTACCCCTCATGGTCGGACGGTCCTCGTTCAGTCATTCCTCACCATCAGCAGTCTCCTCTCGAACTTGAGGTAACATCTCGAACATTGTCTTAGCCTTGTGAATGAAATGATATATTCTTTAGACTTTAGGCACATTGATCAATAGGTTCTCGTATATTTCGGCTCATATGTTTTTGAATGAAATGATATATTCTTTAGGCACATCGATTGATTAGTCCTCATATGTTTTGGCTCATTTAAGTGTGATTCATAATATTTTTCTTGTGTTTTTCTTTTATGTGTGATTCGTTATAATTTTCTTTTGCCTTTTGTGGATTCATGTCAGCTGCAATTTACTTACTAATATATGCATGGATGGTGTGGAATTTTTTGCCACAAATTAAATTTACACAACAATAAATAAGATCTTTTGGAACGAAAAGTTTCGTCCCAAAAAACTAGCATTGCGTCCCAAAAATATTTTGGGATGAAAAAAAACTATCCCAATTTCGTCCTTACAAAACCGTCCCAAAAGGAATTTTAGAACGAAAAATCACAAATTCATCCCAAAAATATCTTTCGGGACGAAATTAAGTTGGACCGTTCGATTGAGTTCGAACGGTTTTTTTTTTTTGGGACGAATTAAATTGGTCTAAAAAATTCGCTCGAAGGTCAGAAATAATATTCGAACAGTGAGGAACAGTTCAACCGGTTATTTCATGACCGATTGATCGATACTAGTCCGTTCAACCAAATACACATGAAGAAACGTTCGAACAAAAAAATTGATGATCGAACGTAAATAGTGAATTAGTTATACGAAATCATTCGAACGACATAAAATTTTATACCGTTCAAATTCTAAATTTCAATGTTTGAAAGATTGTGTCCGATTTATCTATGTTCGAACGTTTGATGAGAGTTCGAACGATTATTATTTTCTTGGACAATACTTAAAATCAAATAGATATTTATATTTCAAAAATACATTATAAATTGTTCAAAATAAATAATAATAATCTAATAAGTCAGAACTAAATAAATAAAATACTAATAATACTAATAAAATTATCAGTACGTGATTTATAATTGTTCAATATGCAAAAACACTTCAAATGAAATTCAATTGTTCGGAGGTCTGAATTGTTGCACAAGCATTTGAATTTGAAGCTGTATCTGTCTTTGTTGTTCTAGCATTTGGAGTTGCAGCTCTCTTTGTTGATCTTCTTGTTATTTTATGCACATCTCCATGTCTACTTGTTTCGTTAGTTGAGCCTCTAACTTTTGCTGTTTTGCCATCAATTGTTCGATCCTAGAATTTGCATTTTCTAACGCAATGGCAGTAGTGCTTGACGTTGATGAATAGCCTGATGGCTTTACACAGCGATCCAAATCCCTCAAGTAGCCCGAACGTTGACCCAGAACTTGTGTAAAAATTTCAACACCACTTGTTGATGAATTATGATCTGATGCAGCTTCAGCACTGAGGGCAACCATTTTATCTTACACACAACATATAAAATTAATATTGACACAATAATTTAAATATGGTTAATTAAAAAAAATTATAATACTTATATAATTCTCACGAGCATCCGGATGAGTCCACTCTCCATTACTATTAGTATGTGATGCAGCATATAATTTTGTCAGATCAAAATTAGTGTCTGATTCTTTCTACAAAAGACATTGTTAAGATATAAAGTCTATATTAAAAACAAACTACATAGAATAAAAAAACTAAAAAAAAAGTACATTACCAATTTCTGAGAGAGGCGATAGAAAGATCTTGAGCCTGCATGATGATGAATCTTTAACTTTGATCTATTCGTTTTGTTTATAGAACTTCGCTCCTGCATAGAAATTGTAAAAGTTAATAAGTGAAAAATTACAAATATGACACATAAAGAATTCATTTAATTTATCTTATATGATGGATCGTCAAACATGTCGCAAAATTTACTCCATTCTTCAGGTCGGACATCCTGGAAAGGATGCTGGCGTGCATCCTCCTTGTTCTCGTACTTCTTGTAATGCTCGTGACATCTTGCCTTATATTTACATAATGCATTACACATAAGCTCTTTGACAGTCCTACGCTCCTCTCTTCAACCAAAAATATTATCATTTAGAATATTAAATAATATCAATAAAAATTTATTATTTAAATATTACATATCAAACAATGCTTCTTTATAAACTCATTCACATCTTGCGAGACTTATGCCATGAACTCGTAGCCAAAGGTGCATAAGTCTGTGTAAGAGCACTCACATGCGAAGCAAGCCAAGCTGCTTGTTGTCCCTCGCCTTCGGTATGTTCGTCATGAATATTAACTTTAATCTTACATATTTTACGATATTTCTCCAACGTCACGCCTCTAATAGTGCCTCGTCCGTGACGAGGTTGTACTGTTATCTCTATAAAATAATATTAGTTATTTACCTTGTATCAATTATCATATATCTTAATTAAAAAAATGAGTATTAGCTATTTACCTTATTCCGTAGAGTCAGTCTCTAATGGTGAGTCAGATGGAGAGCTAGAAACAGGTGGAGATGGGATGCAAACTTCCTTCCTCTTTGGTGGCATAATTGCGAGATACTGTATAATATGAACACAAATCAATCAATCATCTGTATCAGTTTCATCTATAGATTCTCTCTCATCATTTGTAGATACTTCAGATGAGTCAACACTTTGATCAAATGTCGTCTCAACTATTTCAGCCTCAATATCTTCCCTATGTAATGAGATCATCTCATACTGGGTCAAATCTACAAATAAGTTAAAGGCAGGTTGACTCTCTTGGTATGTTTCTTGAGTAGAGGGATCATCTTCTTCTTCATCTTCTCCCTCCGTCTCAGGGATAACGTCATAAATATTTTTAGGAGAAAACTTTTGTACTACTTGCCATTGATTTCCTAACTGAGAATCGCCTAAATAAAATACTTGAGATGCTTGGGAAGCCAAAATAAAAGGATAATCTTCATACCATTTTTTTGATGTATTAATACTTAGAAAATATTCATCCTTGCATTTTCCCCTTCGAGGATTGCTTAAATCCCACCAATCACACTTAAATATATAAACCACAAGCTCCCCCACATATCTCATTCCAATTATATCTATGATAACTCCATAGAAATCAACATTGTCTCCATCATGACTCCTTTCGACAAGGACATCACAATTTTGTGTTTTCCTATAAAGTTCTCGATCAATTGTGTGATATCTACTTCCTCGAGAAATATATGCAGAATATCGAACAGCGTGTCTCAAGGGGCCACACGCCAGTGCATATAGTTCGTCTGATATATTGTTCGGATTACTCGCATGCATTTGTATAACCTACATATTAAATAAAATATAAACATTCAACCGTTAACAATCCTCTCTATTTAAAATATCTTAGTGCAAAATTGCATCTGTATTAATGTCATTACTTGTTGTTCGAACCATTTCGGGAACTCCTGTTCGTGTCTCTGGTCTATATCATTTACTCCCAGTTCTTTTAGCACGTTAATATGATCACTAAAACTAAAAATTATCAACAATAAGTATATTCGTATAATTGTTTAATAAGTAAATTCAATGATTAATTAACAATTAATTTGAACTTTCTTCAAGTGGCTCTCTATCTCTGGTCAATTATTTAGCACGTACCATTGAACTTTCTCGAACTCCCTTTTACACAAATCATAACCACGCTAAGCACCAAGTGGACGTACTTGTTAAGAAAATACAGAAAATCCATTTTGTTGTCTTGCTTGGTCAACATCAAAGTTTCTTTCCTGCCGATCAAACCTTGTGTCAACACTGCGGAAGTATTTGGAACATAATGTATGTCACTCATCATTAATATATGTTTATGCAATTGATCCTTCTGGACGGGCCTTATTACCCATTGTGCATTTCAACTTTCCAAGAAACTGTTCAATGGGATACATCCATCTATATTGGACTGGTCCTGCAAGTCGAGCCTCACGTGGCAAATGAACGGCTAAGTGAACCATGATGTCGAAGAATGACAATGGGTAAATACTTTCCAACTTACACAATATAACTGCAATTTTCCATTCCATACGTTCTAAAGTTTCTACATTCAACGTTCTAGCACATAAATTTTTAAAAAATGCACCCAACTCAATTAACACAACCCGCACATCTCTGGTCAAGAACCCACGGATACCAAGAGGCAAGATACGTTGTAAAAATACATGACAATCATGGCTTTTTAGTTCAGTAATTTTCTAATCATTTGTTCGCACACACCTTGTTAAATTCGATGCATACCCGTCCAGTAATTTAATCTTCTGCAACCACTCACAAAATGTAGCCCTTTCATTTCTTGACAATGTATACCACCCAATTGGCATGTAAACAGACGAACCACTTGTTGCAAGTACATTTCAGGTCTAATTCCCAACCGCTTTAGATCTTTCCGTGAGTTTATATTATCCTTCGTTTTACCTTCAATTGACATCAATGTTCTTAACATGGACTCGCATATATTTTTTTCAATATGCATAATATCGAGACTATGCCTCATTTTTAACATCGACCAGTAAGGGAGTTCAAAAAATATACTTTTTTTTGTCAAATGCAATTCATTCGCACTTCGTTTTCTCTTCCGTTGTTTTTTACCAAAATAATTACTTCCGACATTCACAAACTGTGCAATAACATATTCGCCAGACAATAATGGTGGAGGGTTCTCCCATTCAACAGTGCCATCAAACATCCTACCATTTCCACACTATCTATGGCCACTAGGCAAAAATCGATGATGACCAATGAAGCATAGTTTCCTCCTATACGTAAGCCATTCAGATTGGGTATGTTTGTTACAAGTCAGACATGCCAATTTCCCCTTAGTGCTCCAACTTGACAAGTTTCCATAAGTGGAAAAATCATTTATTGTCCATAACACCGTAACATGCATCTTGAACGATTTGCCTGTTGTTGAATCAAATGTTAAGACCTCATTCTCCCACAAATCTTTCAATTCTGCTATCAGTGGCTGCAAGTGTATGTCTATATCATTTCCTGGTGATCTCGAACCTGGAATGAATAAACTCATCATGAAACATGGATCTTTCATACACTTTCACGGTGGTAGATTGTACGGCATAAGTACAACTGGACAAGTACTATGACTAGTACTCATGTTCCCAAACGGATTAAATCTATCTGTTGCTAACCCAAGTCAAACATTACGAGGTTCTTCAACAAACTATGGATGTTCCAAGTCAAATTCCTTCCAAACTTGAGAGTCTGTAGGATGTGACAAAAAATATCATTCTTGACTCTAGATTATGAGTGTCATGTCATAGCCATAACTGTTGAACGTGACATAAATAACCGTTGTAATTTAGGTATCAATGGAAAGTGACGTACAACCTTTCGCGGCACATTCTGCTTCTCAGTTGTCCATCTTGATTCATGGCAAATGGGGCACTTGTTCAACTGCTTATTCTCTCGCCAAAATAACACACAATCATTCTTACATACATGTATTACATTGTAATCAAATCCGAGTCCTTTTTTCAACTGTTTTGCTTCGTAAAAGTTGCAGGGTAAAATATTCTCCGATGGAAGTGCCTCTTTAAATAGCTCGAGTAATATATTGAAAACCTTAATAGATATTCGGCACATGGATTTTATATGAAGCAGTCTAACTGTAAATGACAACTTACTGTGCCTTCTACACCCTGGATATAACTCACGTTGTGAATCATTCCACAACTGGGTAAAAGTGTCATGGCACGAATCATTTGAATTTGATGGATCTGTTCCACTTTCATCCATAAACATTCCTGCACCAACGTCTCCCAGCATTTGCTCCATATCCTCTTTGGGATCGTCACCAACAACCTCAGGATGTACATCTTCATTGATGTCTTTTTCTTCATCTCAAAATTCAAATGACGTTGGATACCGTTTTCCATGTAAGACCCAATCTATATAACCTTAGTCAATACCTTTGACAAACAGATGCTCTCTCACTAACTCTGTCTTATGAGATCGTAAATTCTTGCAAAGTTGGCATGGGCATCTAATACGACCGTCACTGCCAATTGTACAGGATGAGAACTCCAAAAATTTCTTAACTCCTTTAGCATATACATTGTAATCCTCACCCAACCGATCTCTAACTTGCATCCAACTCTTATCCATGTCTAATATCCTATTGCAAACACTCATGTGCATCAACAAACAATCAATTATCTAACATGTAGTGCAATTTCTTCATTTCACCGGGTAGTTGGTCCTATCCCATTCGAAAGTGTAAGATCATAATTGCCAACTTATCAACTATTATCTGTCATGCCCAACAAAATTTCGGCAGCATCTCCCCAAAGTTCTCTAAATATGCTCGTTTGGTTGTGTACACCAACGAGTAATACATTGTCAATGCACATTCACCGAAACTGCATATCCAAGATAACAATAAGGGATGACTCTACCAAAATCATAATTTCGGATGCAATAGATATAGTTTGATAGTTTGCGAGAATGATCTTACAATCCCAAACTGTCCACTCTGCACAATTCAAGAGTTATCAATCATAGTTTAACATGATTGATAACTCTCGAATGGGTCTAAGGTTTATTTCAATGCCAAGTAAAAGATATGATATCAAAAGTCAACAATAATAAAAAAATGTGAGAATACAAGATGATAACTCCATATATATCATGGGTATTTAATCTATCCTAAATATATCATGGGTATTACTTATTAGCTTAATTATACATTATACTTAATTTTAACTACTAATTAAAATTTAATTTTGTTATTTGTTAAGTTAGTCCTCATAGTTTAATTAATACTTAAATATTAATATGAATTTAAGTATTAATAATCCTTATGTTTTTATAATATAATTTTATCCCTTTTAAGTTTGTTGTAAGATAGTTTTTACAACTATTATCTTTTAAATATTAATATGAGTTTAACTATTAATAATTCTTATGTTTTTATAATATAATTTTAACACATATTAAGTAATTAGTTGTAAGATAGTTTTTACAACTATTATCTTTCAAATATTAATATGAGTTTAAGTATTATTAATTCTTACATATATATACTATATATAATCTACTATAATTTTACATATTTATATTACGGTTTAAGAAAGTTTTACAGCCGTTCGAACACGATTATATACCGTTCAAACATGTTTATTCGTTCGAACGGTATCAACCCAGATTCCAAACACCAGCTAGTTCAGACGAGAACTATCTCACAAAACATCATAAACTCATATTCAGAAAACACTACAAACATACAATATATATATTTCGAATAGCAACCCTCTAACAAACATACAACATATATACTTCGAAGAGCAACCCTCTAACAAATATACAACATATACACTTTGAATAGCAACCCTCTATTAAACATATTTTGTGTTTAATCTAACAAACACCTACACAATATATATATATATATATATAAACTACAAAATCAATAAAAAAAAATGATAGATTTAGAAGTAAAATGATAAAGAAAGTCATACATTTAAGCAAAATATACTAAGCAATCATCTTTGTAAGATGATAGAATGAAGGATTATGTAGACAAAATGTAAGATTTTGGAGAGAAAACGGAGAAGAGTGAAAGAGAGGAGAGAAAAATGAGGGACTGATGGCATGCGGGAAGATTATAAGTTATGACCATCCGTTCGAACGTAAATAAAGTGCGGTCGAACGCGAAAAATTTCAGCGCCCCAATTTTCCCGCCCCCACAAATTTTTGGATTACCGTTCGATCAGCCAAATAATCTGTTTGAATGATAATCCAGGAGTCTTTAATTGGCGGGATATTTTCCCACCACTGTAATAATCCATTCGAACTATAACAAACCATGTTTGAACGGTTATCCAGAGTCATTAATTGGCAGGATGTTTTCCCACCATTACAATAATCCGTTCAAATGTTTTTTTCATAAGTTCAAACGCAAATACTGTGTTCGAACGTTTTACGAGTACCGTTCGAACACATCACCTTAATGTTTAAATATATATTTTTTCATCATTAAATGAAAAGTACTATAAGATCATATGTATTAGTTATATATACTATCATATATATAGTAATATATACTATCATATATTTAGTAATCTATACTAAATATCATAAATATAGTATAGTATACTATAAAAATGTAAGATACAGATAGCTATTAGTAATATATACTATCATATATATTAATAATATATACTATATATCATATATATAGTATCATATATATTATACTATTCTAAATTAGTATAAAGGAAAATATACTAGTAATATATACTATATGATATATAGTAATCTATACTATATATCATATATATCGTATCATATATATTATTATATACTAAAGTATAGTAGAAAATATAAGATCATATGTATTAGTAATATATACTCACATATATATAGCCTCAAATATACTAAGATCACAGAGTAAAATATAGAGAAATTTATAAGATGATAGTATATCAGTAATCTATACTCTATATATATGTTGTATAGTATCATATATAACTTATATAGTAAAGTATAATAGAATATATAGTATAAACTCATATATATTAGTTAAGTATAAACTCATAGCATATAGTACCATATGCTATCATATGTATATATATATTACAACCTCATTTTTTTTTATAGAAGAGTCGCAAGCCACTTGTCCATTAGTGACCCCGTCCCAATTTTATTAATAACCCTCACTTACGGCGGAGGAAAACCGTGGTAACAAACTGACACTCGGGATTTACAAAAAACCATCCCATGTATCTAACTAACCAAAACCAAAACCAACCTTACAAAACCACCGAAAAACAGCAGACCCATACTAACAGTACCAAAACCGAGACACAAAAACCTGCCTATAAATGCAAAACGAGACACAAAATCGAACCACTCCTCCACGTAACAGGTACTTGCGCAAAAGAAAACCAGTAGAAGAAACTGGCAACACTTCCGCACCAATTAAACTCATCTAGCTCTTCCGCCTAATTGAAGGGAGACCCCATTTATCAAGTCTGATCAAACCCCGCAACAGAGGAGAGACGTCACTCATACTCTTCCATTCCACATCACCATCGCTTGCCCCCCTTCTAGCTAACCAATCCGCAACCGCATTTCCTTCCCTATGAATGTGCATAAACCTTATATCCATATTAATGAGCAGAAGTTGCAATTCCTCCCAAAAATCCTCCAAATACCAGCTGCTGCATCTTTTATTATCCAACCATGACAGAATCACTTTAGAATCCATTTCAATATCTACTGCACTGAAATTCATATTCTTACAATGTTTAACACCCTCCACTAGAGCTCGTAACTCTGCATAAGTACTGTTACCATACCCAAGATTCTTTGAAAATGCTAACAACAACACTCCATGCATGTCCCGAATCACACCTCCAGCCCCTGACACACCTGGATTCCCTAGACTACTTCCATCCGTGTTTAACTTCACATGGCCTTGTGCCGGCTTAGACCAGGCTATATAATTAATTTGTTTTTGCTTGATTGGGACTTGATGTATATTGAAACAATTAAGAATGTAAAAGTCAGTCTGAGTGAATTTCTTTGGCTTTGAAAACCCTTGACAGATAACACCTACCCACTGTTTGATAGATTGCCACACAACCTGACCAGATTTAAACTTCCCTTCCATCCGGGCCTTACATCTCCTAGTCCATAACCTCCAAGAAATAACAGTAGGTAATACACCCAAAATGACACCTGTTTGAGAGGCATATGAAGCTCTCCGAAACCAACTAAGACAGGTTTCATACCAGTTTCTTCCAATCGGTAGACCAAGCATAACTCCAGTTTTTTTCCAGACCTCAGCAGCCAATTCTCTATCAAATAAAACATGATTTAAGTCTTCATATTTTCCTTGAATACATCAATTGCATCTCGAGACTAAAGGGATGCCAATTCTCCGAATTTTATCATCCACTGCTAAAGCTCCATGCCATGCCTTCCACATGAGGACAGAAATTTTTTTTGGAAGTATGCTATTCCAAATCCATTTATGCCCCTCAAAATTTTGGCCTCTAACTCGAACACATTCCCAAGCTGATTTTGTTGAAAACTTACCACTTTCACTAGTAGTCCAGATTAACAAATCACTTCCTTCCTTACAATTGGCAATAACCTCTAGTACCCTCTCTGCATTCTCAGTCCCCACTAGCCTCTCTAACCGAACCATATCCCATCCTCTATCCAATCGACAATCTTTAATATTCAAAAGAGGTTGCTCACTTACCAAAAAATTATCAGCAAGAGGCCCCTGATCCAGCCATTTATCATACCAAAAAAATATATTTCCTTCTCGAATTTTCCATTTAGAATTACTCAAAACTGTAGGAATACTTCTAACAATCATTCGCCAAAAACTTGTACCCTTTTTAGCACATCAAAGGTTTATTCCCCACATATTTCTAACGAAAAAAATTTGTCCAAAGAGAATTTTCATGCATCAATTTCCAGGCAAGTTTTAAATGAAGAGCCTTTTGCATTTCATCAAACGATCTAATACCCAAACCTCCTTCTTCTATTGGCTTACAAATATTCCTCCAAGCAACCCATTTTTTCTTACCCTTTCCATCCCTTTCTCCCAAAACAAAAGAGCTCATTAACCGATTTAATGAAGAAATAATTAACTTTGGAACTTGTAAAACTGCCAATTGATGTATCGCCATACTAGCAAGAACATGCCTCAATAGAATCACTCTTCCCCCCGCCGATAGTAATTTCATTTTCCAACCACTAATTTTTCTTTTAACCTTATTCTCCAACTCTTCCAAATCACCAATTTTCATTCTTCCCGAAACAATAGGAACCCCCAAATATTAAATGGAAACTTGCCTTCCGAAAACCCCATCAATCTTTTGAGATTCCTTCTTCTAGCCATCGGAAGTTTTTTTGAGAAATACATAGCAGTTTTCTCTTTATTAATCGATTGACCAGACCACTTCTCATATGTATTCAAAATATTTAGAAGACACCGAATTGATCGACAACCACCATTAGTGAAAATGACCACATCATCCGCATACATTAGATGAGATACTAAAATCGTACCTCTAGGTTGAGAGAACTGTCCAAAACTTTTTTCTGCCACCTTTTCTTTTATTAGCCGAGAAAGGACCTCCTGTAAAATAATAAACAAATAAGGCGACAAAGGATCGCCTTGCCTCAATCCTCTACCACCTTTGAAAAAGCCTTTCGTCGTACTATTCATTAATATCGAGTACCAAGGTGTAGTAATACACTCCCTAATCAATCCACAAACTGCAGGAGAAAACCCAAAAGATTGGAGCACCTTCAAGAGGAACTCCCACTCAACACGATCATATGCCTTGGCCATGTCAAGTTTCAATACCACATTTCCCCCATGTATTTTTTTATTTATAGAATGGACCATTTCTAGAGTCAGACTAATGTTTTCAAATATACTTCTTCCAGGAATAAACGCACCTTGTTCAACGGAAATTATTTTTGGAAGCAGAGTTGCCAAACAGTTGACAATCACCTTTGAGCAAATTTTATAAAACACCGAACAAAGACTTATCGGTCTAAATTTATCAAACCCTGTTGGCGTGTCCATCTTTGGGATTAAGACCACATATGAAGACGTATAAAATCTCGACCATTTACCTCCTCTAAAAAATTCTTCCACTACTGCCATCATATCCATCTTAATAATTTCCCATACACTCTTAAAAAAACCCGATCCAAAACCATCTGGCCCCGACAAACTATTAGAAGGAATGGAATCCAAAGCATTTTTCACTTCATTAATCAAAGGAACTGCACCAATTGCCTCGTTTTCCTCCAATGATATAACGGACGATATAATATGAGATAAATCCGGCAAATTGTCCTGACCTTCTTTTTTTTTTAAATTAGAGAAATAATTTACTGCACTTAAATGGATCTCCTCAAGAGATCTCAAATAAGTTCCATCTTGAAGCCTCATTTCCATGACTCTTTTTTTCCTTTTATAAGATAAATACACCAACTACGTGATAGCCCTCTGTCCAATTTTGCCCAACTACATGATAGCCCTCTTTGGCCATTACACCAAGAAAACCTTCTTCCCGACGATTTCATGTCCATTAAACCACAATTTTCAATCCAACTATTAAAATCCTCCATTGCCATTCTCGGACGTGGTCTACCACCTCGATGTTCCAAATCTTTCCTTATAATATTAAAATCCCCTACAACAATACAAGGTTCATTTCCTAGTGTTTGACCATTAAGGGACTCCCACACTTCTCTCCTTTCGACGATATTACATTTGGCGTAAACAAAGTAGCAAATGACAGCAGTATCTCCAACACCAACACGAATTAAAATATATTGTTCTTTACAAAGAATCGGCTGAACTGAAATATCATCTTGCCAAAGCACCCAAATCTTACCAGCCTCCCCATCATTAGTAATAAACTTATCCATGTGTAGAAACCGTATGCATTCCTGCACCTTATCCGATGAAGCAAAAGGTTCCATTAAAGCAACAATTTTCGGTTTTAATTTCCTAACCAAAATTTTTAATCGACCTCTAGAAGTTCCAAACCCTCTAATATTCCATGATAAAATTGGACCAATCATATAGAAAATTTATTAGGCCGAGAACTCACCCGATTCGAACTCCTAACCTTTTGAAATATTTTCCTAGCTCCTTTTCGCTTAATATCAGCACCCTCATTGTCCGAAGCATAATCTTTTTGTTTAGAGAAATTTTCCACATTTAACTCCGTATCTGGTTCAGAGACAGTATCCTCCATACAATTATTCTTTTCAGGATTCTCCTATGGTATTATTTCCAGTTCCGAGTCTGAAACTATCTGCTCAACTCCCTTTTCAAAATTCAAATTACTCTCCAAATTTTCCTTGTTTACAAATTCAGCAAACCTCACTTCCGGCAACCCCTCCCCTTCCAAATTCACCATATCATTCATTTTCATTCCATCTATTTCTTCTTCTATCTCCTCTACATGATACTCCTTACCTGATAATACATTTTCTTCAATCAACCTAACATCCATTTCTTGTCCCTCCAAATTATCCAGAATCTCACCCTCCTTTTCACCCAGATCCTGTTGTTGATCCTTTGCACCACAATCCCTTTGTTGATCCTCAGACGAAACTAACTTTGCACTCGTATATCCTTGTTCCATTCCTACGTCCATCATCGTCAATCCCTTGCCTTTATCCAACTCAAAATTTGTTTCTGCTTGTTGCTCTGTTTTTTTTTCTTTAGTATCTTTTACATTCTTATGTATCCAAATCTTTTCTCCATCTATCCGATTATTCAATCTACATGTACGTGCGTTATGCCCTTGAACTTTACATTTGGAACAGAACGCTGGAAGCGTCTCATAAATAATTTCCTGCTTACGTCCCGACCCTAGCATCCCAATCCAAAAATAAGAAATCGGTTCTTTTGATGCATCCATCTGCAAGCATAAACGTGCTCCATCCGTGCAAGTTGCACATTTTGTTGGGTTATCTCTTCTAATGTATCGACCAATCGGAGCAGTGAAAATCTTTAGAAAAGATTCATGATAAAAATTTGGTGGAAGACCAGGCAGCACTATCCAAACTGGGACCAACGACGGTTCGTCATCTTCATTGAAATCTGGTTTCCAATGAAAAACTCGATTCTGAACCCCATTAACCTCACAAGTTTCACGAGAGATTGCTTTCAAGAAGTCTTGCTCATTTGTCATTCGGATGAAAACATTTCTTGGTCTCCGCATAGCTGTAACCATCGGCATGCAAGATAATCCCCAGCAGAGATGTATAATCGACCGAATCGCATCCAACGATGGTCTCTGTCTTAGGAACTTCAACACAATAGAGAAACGAAAGGGTTCTGCAGATTGAGCAATTTCCTCCTTAGTGAATTGAAAACATATTTCTCCATCCACGTACTTTGGCCCACGATGGGGCACAGATAATTCAGGAAGAGGTTGCCAAACCACAGAGACCAGTTCTACAAAAGAATGTCGACCTGCCTCGACATTCTTGGCCGCCATGGCCCCCTCCAGGAGGACCCGAGGCCAAACTCTCGTTCAACCTCTCAGATTCTTGGAGCTTTCTTGGCCCTTTCTTGGCACCACTTATTATAAGTATAAAATTTTGGTACTTATGATTACTAAGTTGTGAAATTTATGATTTAGAAAGTTAGATTATATTACAACCTCATATATAACACTTTGATAGTAAAGTATTATGATATATTATTATTATACTATAATAAAATACATATAAGTTATAATGTTTTCATTTAAAGTATTATACTATCATAATATATATTATAATATATTATAATATTACATATATATTACAATATATATAATCTACTATAATAGTATATATATTATACTAATTTATAGGATTATAAATATAGTATACATTTAATATAAATTTTTACAAAACTTAAAAAAAATACCTTTTGAATGGTAAAATATAACGTTCGAACGGTTATGCACATATAAGTTATCGCGGACAGAGATTTCTCTCACGCCGCCATCCCCACTGTATGAAAACGAGAGAAAACGTTTGAATGCCCATCAATCGCCGCTGTCTGCCGCCATAATCAGCACCTACGTCAAACACACTTCCTCCCAAGTGAAGGTATGCATTTTAAAAGTTATTTTACCGTTTATTTTATGATTTTATAGTTTTATTCATTCTTTTAGAAAAATTATGTTTTCTCATCAGTAGTCATCGTAGAACACCATAAATCTACTGTAAGATGTTTAGAAATGAAGAGTAGTATGTGTTTTGTCAAAGAAACCACGGAATTGATACATTTTTGGGTGTTTTCATGGCCGCTAAGTTGACTTAGCCATGGCCGAGCTCGATCTGGTTTTCGTTCAAATGCGTTCGAACGATATAACCCTTATGTTCGAACAGCTTTAAAACGTTCGAATGGTTTTTAGTGTCCGTTCGACCTTATATTCTATCGTTCAAACGCTTTATATTAAATTCGAACCGTTTACTTTGTATTAGCTTATTAAATTGTTTTCATTGTTTCATTGAATTGTTCAATCAATTAATTTATTAAAGTATATAATTTTGTAAATCTTTTCGTTGTAATTAGATTGTATCACTAATGTTGAATATATATTTTATCTTTAAAATTTCAGGTTCATAATAATGTCTTATAGGGGCCATAAACGTGGTAGATCAGGGGAACCTTCCATCCAAACAGTTCGAGAGCAGACTGTTTTACTTGAGCGACATGTAAGACTATCTGATTTTGTGGCTCTTATATGGGAGGGTCATTCCCTCCCATCAATATTCAATGATTATGGTTGGGCACCAATCTTAGATTAGCGAGAAGTAGGAATGAAGCTCATTTCCTACATTGAGATCGTTACTGAGTTCTATAAAGAGCTCGGTGGTGCCAGCCTAGACGATGGAGGGTCATACAGGATCTGTGTCCTAGGAGCTCCTATTATATTTTTAGCAGACGGACTCGCTACATATCTGGGTATTCCTAGGCTTCTTGATGCCTATCCGAACCTGCAGCCTAGAGAGTCTGATCCTTCAGGTGATGCAGAGATGTTTAAGGACGAGGGACCAGTTTACACAGATGAGATCGATAAACTTGCTGATCATGAAGTTAGAGACTTGATTGTTGGTCCAGATGCTCCAGTGTACGATGGGACGAAGAGTATTAGGCAGACAGATTTATCTTCTTTCTTCAAGATCATGAATTTGATCATCGCCAACAATATTGACCCTCGGCAGCATAAGACCGAGGTCGGCATAAATCAAGCGAGATTTATGATATGGGTCGCTCGTGGCATCCTGATCGACCTCGTGGGTTATATATTTGAGAGGATCCGATCAGAGGCACGGTTCATTACGACAGATATACTGCCGTTTGGGATCCTCATCACTTGATTTTTGCTACATGTTGGGGTCATGCCCGAACCTGTGGAGTGTTCCCGGGAGCCGATGGGACCGATCAATAGTACCACCCTGTCACGAAGCACGGGACACTCGAGATTTCATTTTCGTGGAGCTGTTCCTGACAAGGCTAAGATTTAGAGAGATGCACAATCGGGAGGTACTGGAGTATCGGCTGGTGAGACATCTGCACAGGCCGAGTGTAACACCCCCCTTCCCGTAGGATAGGTGTGTCACGTGTTTTTCATAAAATAAACCCTGGCAAGAGATCACATATTTAATAACTGAAAATATGATTTATTTTATAGAAAAACTGTCTAATAAAATATTTTCTAAAAACATTAAAGGAATGATCTGACTAAAATTTGTCATAAAAGTTGTTTTGTTCTAGAAAGTCTGAACTAAAAAAAATAAAATGCTCCTTCTACTCCTGGCCTGCCTGCTCGTAATCATCATCTTCACCTGGGTGGTTAAAAACATGAAAAATAAACTAAAATGAGTCGATGACTCAGTAAGAAATCTATCACAACGTAAACGTAATAAACATAAGATTTTCATAAGAACTTTTATACTGAGTTTAAAAATTCATGACTGTTCATGCTAATACTTATGCTATGTATGACTGATTTATCTGAACTAACTGACTGATTTATCTTACTTATCTGACTGGCCAACACACTTAACCCTATGTGCAAGGTTGTGCACCGGCCCCACATCTCGCTGCAGCAAGGGGAACCGCTGATAGTATTCTAGCATATTATGGTGGACCACGACTGAGTTCGTGGCTTGCACACCACCCTGAAACTGAATTGCATTGGTACCATGCATTTGAATGGTCATCTTATTAACTGATCTGATCTTATCTTGCACTTGAAATTAAGATGGTTTACGTGTCTTATAAACATGAGATGCATGGCATATTACATACATAATCATAATTTCTAAATCTGAACATGATGCGGAATGACATGATCGTATGCTATGTTGAATGACATGTTTGCATATGACATGAGATGTTCATAAATAATGGCTGTCAATGAACTGGCTTGGATAATACATATAAGCTAACTGTGATGATCCTAATTTATGATCAAATTACTTACCTCGCTACGTTTCTTCTTGAATCTCACTTCGTAACTTGACACCTATACACAATATTAACTATCACTAAATCTGTCTAGGAACAACATGTACTAATATCCCACTTAATCAAATTCACAATCTAAAAGATAGTCAAATAAATCTTTTGTTTAACACTAGAATCAATAAATCCTAGTATTTAAATTACTTAAAAATACTAATTTATAATTTTAGAAGAATACTTGGACTATTTTAAAATAATTCATAAAACTTAAATTCTTAACATAGTAATTTTATTGAAATCCTACTAAATTGACAGAGGAAATATTAACTAAAATATTAGGCTCAATAGTATACTTTAATATACTTCCTTATAAAATGAGCCTTTAACTAATATATTTATTTAATTAAAAACTAACCTTTAAAAATATTAAGTCCAATAAAAATTACTAAAACTGTTGCTGAAATAAAATATAAGAACAAACTCAATTTAAAATACCAGTTTATTAAAAGATCACTAGAATCTGTAAAAGTTACAACCTAGCCCAAAATACGTAAGTCCACTTGAATTAAGCCCAGCCCAAAAAATGGCCCGTTGTGAAACAGAGTTTCCTTAAAAACTAAAAAATTGAAACACACGGACAGAGCAACGAAACAAAAATCATGCGAGAGATACAGGGGCTCACCGAGAGAGGGTATGCGACGGAGATGGGCTGCGCGATGGTTCAGGCGACAAGCGGGGGTCACAGCGGCGCAACTAGCGACTACTCTGTGGTGGTGTGACACCGAGAGAGAGAGAGAGAGAGAGGGAGAGAGAGAGAGAGAGAGAGAGAGAGAGAGAGAGAGAGAGAGAGAGAGAGAGAGAGAGAGAGAGAGAGTGTGTGTGTGTGTGTGTTGGTGTTTTGTAAACCGAAAACTACTGAAACAACCGAAAGGAGAGGCTGGTGGCGGTCGTGGGCTGTCGGAAAAGGAGTAGGTGCCACGGGGGAGAGCTGGTCGGCGGTTTCTGTGGTGACTGGTCGGTGGTTCGACGTCCCTCGAGGTGGCTACGGTTGAAGCAAAAACAGAGGCTTCGGCCTTCACGTCCGTGGCTGTTGCGGCGTGTCTTCGCGGCTGGGGATGGTCCGGTGTCTTCTAAGGTGGCTGGTGGTGGCATCGGCGTGTTCTGAGCAGCATGGAGTCGCCGCGGAGGAACTTGGTTGATGGTGGTTCGCTGTACGACATATTGGGTGCTCTGTTTTGACGTGCATGGAAATGGGAAGGTGTGTTGTTTTTGTGTTATACTTAGTGCAGAGGCTTTGTGAGCTTTTATAGAGGAAAAACTATGGTAGGGTTTTCTCATACGAGTTCGTCTCCTAAAAGGATTCGAATTTATCAACTTAGGGATAAGGATGAGTCTGAGGTTGTTGCTTACGGGTTGGGATAGGAAGAAATGATATTTAAATTCAAACTAAAACTCTAGTAAAATCTAATAAAATAATAATAATAATAAAATATTTATAGTTATAAGAAAAATACCTAAAACTTATCTTATGGCCTAATCTTAGGATCGGGTTGTTACACCGAGGCATCACGCATATCTACTCGTGAGGAGATGGCCGATATATTACGTGTTGAGATCGGCATACACACATCAGCAGTGATTGATGCAGTGCATACTGCCATGTCTGAGTTGCATACAAAGATTATGGCTACTGTCTCTAGGTTACATACAGAGATTAATGAGTTACGTACAAAGATTAATGTCAATAATGCAACTCAGGTCACGCTCAATACTCGACTAGCACAGGTAGAGAGACAATTAGCTGCAGTCGAGGATGTGTGTAGAGACCTCGCATCACAGTAGTTTCTATTTTTTATTTATATTTTTTTTGTTATAGTTATAGACAATATATATGGTATTTTGATAATTTGCTTTATTTGTAAATTAAATATTTTGTCTTTTCTGGAGTAATTATTGATTTATATTATGTTGTGTATAGTTGTAACGACCCGATTCTATATTTTTTTAGGGATAAAATTTGAATAATTTTATTAAGGCTTTATTATTATTATTATTATTATTTTCCTCCAAGCACGTGTGTGTTAGAATCCACACATTATTTCTATTCTTATTTTCCTCTTCTTAGTCAAACTCCTTCTACCGGATTTTTTTTATTTTTTCTCTTCCTTGAATTTCAAACGCGTAATCTATCCACTCACCTCACATGCACATACTCATGCACGTCTCTTTTTTTTTTTTTCTAGGGTTTTCTTCTAGGTTCTGATATATATATTCATACGCATGGCAAGCCGCAAGTTCTCCACCGTAAATCCTCCTCTCACGCATCAAACGTACGCATGCACGGCTCCATTCTTTTCCTCCGCTTGCACGACACTGTATTTATTTATACACTCACGCACACAGAGCACCTTTCACAGACCTTCTCCCCACAGTTCTTCCACACACTGGCCAGTTGCACCCAAGACCTTCTCCGTGTCGATCACGGTAAACCATAGAAATAACCTCACTTGCCGAGTTGGTCTGTGTCGATTTCTTCACACACAGCAAACTCACGTTATCCTCGCGCACACCCAGACATTAAGCCCTCGTCGCTGCCCTCCACCATCGTCGCGCAGCCAAGCCTTCACTTGCGCCACTGCACACGCACGGCAACCACTTACGACGCCTCTGTTTTAGCCCTCAAAAACAGAGCACTGAACTCTCCGACCGTGAGCCACAGCCCAGCCACCCTCAAACCACAGAACACGCCGACGCCACCACTGACCACCATAGAATACTTCGGACCACCCTCAGCCGCCAAAGCACGCCGTAGCAGCCCCGGACGCACCACTGTTTTTGCACGTCCGAAACAGAGCATGCAGTCGCCTTCTCCACGGTAGCCACCTCTAGAGGCACCGAACCCCCTCTCCGACGGCACAGAAACCGCCGACCTGCAACCCAGTGGCACCCACTCCGTCCCGGTAAGCCACGACCGTCGTCGTTCACCTCTTTCTCTCGGTTGTTTTTCGGTTTGGCAGAACTCTTTTTCTCTCATCCCGTAAACTCTCTCTCACTTTTCGTCTCTCTCTCTCTCCCTCACAGCTTTGCCGCCTCACTCGCCACCCTCTCCTCAGCCTCCGCTTCGTCGCGTGTTTCCTCTCTTGGTAAGGATGTCGCACGGCTTAGTTTTCCCCTCAAGATACCTGTCTTCAAGTTGAATTCTTAAGTCTGTCGGTTTCAATTTCAGAAGGGTAGATTCGTGTTAATTACATTTTTGTCCCTTAGTTATACCTCAAACAGCATACGTATTGAACTAATAGTTTATATTGAGCTTTAATTTTAGTTTTACGTGGACTCTTATTTACGGGCCGGGTTTTAAATCTTTTGTTATAAAGATTATCAGTTTAGATTAATTAGGATTTTAGGTTTAGAAAATATAGGATATTTTTATAGTTTAGATTTCCAATAAAATCTCTTGTTTAATTAGAAATTTATGTAAATTACGTGTTTATTTTTATAGGCGACCGATTTCGTACCGAAAATAGTGGTTTAGCGTTGCAAGGTAAGTAGCATGATCATATCCTTACGCTTATGTACAGTGAGCTGTTTGTCTTTTTATAAAAGATATTATGCATGTATGCCCTTTATTAGAAGCCCCTTTTTACGTACCCAAAACATGATAAAATTATGAAAAAGTCATGATTATTTGTGGAAGATTATTCATGAAATTATTTATGAAATGCATGATTTTATGTGAAAGATTATTCATAAAATTATTTATAAAATGCATAATTTTAAGTGAAAGATTATTCATAAAATTATTTTAGGAAATGCATGATTTTAGGAGAGAGTTATTTCGTAAAATATTTATGAAAAATCATGATTTTATGCGATGAAACATGTATCACGACGTTTATGAAAGAATGCGATTTCGTTTGAAATCTATGATACGATATGACAAGTATGTATGTGATTTCTTTTGAAATCTATGAAATGACAAGTATGCAAGTATGATTTGATAAAATATGTAACGGCCTATGTTATGATATGAAAACGGTACCTATGTTATGGGCATATTGCATTGCCAGGTCGTGCATGCTGGTAGTGCACCCAGTATTGTCTTCCTTATGTATGGATTCCACAACCCGCGGCCACGGGCGGAATCGGAATCTTTTTAGATTCGCTAACCCTAACTCACGGGGGTCAACAGTGGGTAACGGCCTATGATAAGTGAAAGATAAGTTAATGTTCATGCTCATGTTATTTATGCATGTATTTTTGAATACGCACGTTTTCCAAGACACCTTATGTTTATTTATGTTTACTGTATGATGTGTTGCTTATTGAGTATTCGACTCATTTTAGTTTGCTTTTCATGTTTTTAAACCCCCCAGGTGATGACATTTATGAAGATGAGACTGCAGGACAGGACTTGACTCCGGGAGACAAGGCTGAGACCTAGACAGATTTTGCTATGATTATTTCTATGGTTTAAATAAATTATTTTGATAAGCACATAAGACTTCTGTATTTTTTTAATAAATGCTTCCGCAGACTTTATTTTAAATTTTCAGTATTTATTGAAGTTTGTTATTTTATGGAATTCTTTCGTATCTGGCGCGTTGTTAAAAAGGAAAAACTTTTTATATTTAAGTTTAGTAGTAGTACACTGGCTCCTCGAAAATTCTAAAATGTCTTTTCGGGAACGGGGTGTTACAATAGTTGATAATATTTATTTAACTAAAAATCTTATTTAACATAAAAGAAATCATTAAAATATTTTTAAATTAATTACATAAAATTAATTAATGAATTTGTATATATGATATATATTTTTTATATTTTGAGTTTCGTACTGAGATTAATATTATATCTTCGAATGTATAAATGTGGTTCTTGAATATGTTTTAACTAAATATATTCCATTCGTACGGTTTAGAAACATTCCCGCTATGTTTTGCCACTAAATATTTTCCGTTCAAACACACCAAATTATTGTTCGAACTGTTGTGAACTTTTCCTGCCATAATAAATTATTTCCCCGCCAAGATTTTACTGTTTGAACGTGTTTTTTCCAATTCGAACGGAAAAAACTTTTTGAGACAATTTAATTCGTCATAGAAAAAACTGTTCGAACGGTAATTTGACCATTCAAACGATTTTGTAAGGTCATACCTAGTGTTGCACTTTTGTTGAAGGAGACTTGAAAAAATACCTATGAAGTATAAGCTCTAAATCTATAGGCTCGGGGTTAAAAGCTCACAGTGCATCTTAACGTCATGCAATCAGTAATAGATGATGGGTTATGTTACTCATCATACCACACCACACACCATATATATATATATATATTAATTTTTTTTTCTGCTAATTAAACTATTTGAATTATTCTACTTATTATTTGTATACTACATACTTGTGATGGGAAAAGGAAAAATAAAAAGAGGTGTGGTGTGTGATGTGTGGAATGCTAAGTAGAATTATTGATAGAGTATATCTTACTCCCATCTCATCAAAAAATATAGTGTTATTAAAATTGCTTACACGAATGTTATTTTTAATTACATATAAGATCATGGAAGTATATAGTGTGTTAATACTCCGAATTAAACCTCCTTAAGAATTATTGTGTAAACTTGGAATGTATCTGATCTCTTTAGTCTTCTAATCATATTACAACAATATTGATATCTGTATATTTTTTGATTTTGTTTTCTTTCCGTCCATTCTTATTTTAAATAACCAACTCATGAAGTAGACAGCTCTCGTTTTATGAAAGTAATAATAATCTTTGTTTTAATCCAATATTGTAAATGGTAAATTAATATGAGTGACTTCAGCCAGAATCTTGCTAGAGATAGAACTAATGAATTGGAGGTTTCTTATTTTCTATTTACCAACATATATAATTGGTTTTTCTTTTCTCTTGGAATTGATTTTTGTTTTCAAATGACATGGCTACGCAGGGACGTATCCCTCCTCACTTTAGTGCATGCTCATGTGCTTCCTCAATTTCTAAAACTAAACTGTATGTCAATAAATGACACGTGGAGAAATAAATTTTTTGTAAATTTTTTATAAGTACAGTTAGCATTTTTCATTTTTAAATTTCGTATTGAGAGAGAACACTCATTAATCTCCTATAGCCTTTAGATATGATTTGAAATTATACCATAAACCGAACTATATAAATCGATCAATCTTTGCACATGAATAATACTCATGCTCATGTGCTCCCACCACATCACCTGTGGAGAAAGGCTATGGATTTCGTGGGAAATGAGCAATGAAATCGAAAGATTGGTGAGAAATGCAACATTTTCCCATGATCAAGCTTGGTGGAATTTTGTTTTTCCCACTAAAAAACTTGGTGGAAAAAACTTCTTCTGGCAAAAAAAAAAAAGGTATTTGCCGCGAACACATCTCGCGGCCAATGTTAAAAGAATTCAGAAAAAAAAAATTGAAAAAAAAAACTAAGACTGAGCCAAAAATAATTATAACAAATAGTATAATATAGGGTAAAATAAATATATCCAAACCTTGGTGATCCAAATTCACACTTATAATAATTAAAAAAAAAAACATGTAAAATTATGCTAACATTTACAAGAAAAACTTCTAATGAGAACCAAATTTATACACATATACCGCACAACCACAAAACTTTATAAGTTACAATTCATGGCTCCACAAAACCACAACCATACAATCCTTTCAAACTTTATAAGATCGACATACAATCCATTCAAAGCACTAATTTGTTTTTACAAGCGTCATCCATACCCAATACATTTAATATACACAAATTTGTCTATTAAACCAACATCATCATCATACTTTACAAACTCACTACAACTTGGTCTTCTTGTAAGCAACTTAAAGAGAAAGGAACCAAAACTGTAGTTTAATCAATCCACACTAAAGCTAGTGAAAGAAGGGGAATAACCCCACAAATAATAAACTCCAACTTTATGAACAAAAACCTAGTCAAGCTATAAACTCTTACAAGTGCATGTAGTAGATACATATTCATGGCTTCTACTATCCTTTCCTGCAACCAAATAAGAAGGCACCAAAATAAAACCACATCAGTCAACACTTAAAAAGAAAAAGTTCAAAAAACTTCAAGGCTAACCCAATTAAGATGGCACAAATAAATGCAATAGTAGTTAGTTACTTCAAAAACCTTTAACAGACCAACAAAGATTTAAGCATAACTCAAAAAATTGGTAATTTCTCACTAGTATAAATCAACTAAAAAGTAGTTATTTCCTCCAACATTGTGAAGCAACTGTTGTAGCCACCTCCTTGTGGTTGGATCTTCCTGGAAGCATATATAGATCATGAAATTAGGATCTTCCTGGAAGCATATATAGATCATCACAATTCATTAAGTAATGAGTAGTTTACCATGATCAATTACCTAAATCTTTCCTAGCTTGTTCTGTTTTCCCCTGTTCTTGCAATTTCATATATCGCTCATGAGGCTTCTATTTCTCTAACTACTCTCTGCAACATATATTGCTCATGAAGCTTCAAGTCTTCGGGTTCTTCTACTTCATGCTCAACTTCTTGTTGATACCAATAGGTATAAGGCAAGAGTTATGCATAAGAACAAGTAACTACTCTGAGAAAACAAAAGGGAGAACAAGTAACTACTCAGCCTCAAATGTAAAGAGTGTTAGCCTTAAACCACAATACAAATAAAGAGTGTTTTTATGAACAATTAATAGCAATGGCTATGGGTTTTTTCCAAGGTTGCAAAGGAGGACCATACGGGCATGATTTCAAGGTAAGTGGCACGATCATACTTTTACATGAGCTGTAATTATTTTGTTTTGCTTGGAAAGTGTTGTTTATTTACACAATCTACTGCCATCTTCATTGACCAGCCCCTTTTCATGAATCTTGGTTGTAACATTCAGCATCAATACACTAGAGATACACGTGCTAAAGCAAGACTATGTAAAAGCAGAATACGAACACTGACCTTTATCAAGAACCATAACCATGAAATTGAATCTAAACCATGAACAGAGAACTGATAGTAGTTTGGTGAAGAGCCTTCGAACTCTGATCTAGGCCATCGGATGCACCCTATCAAGCAAAATAAAACATTATCATTCAATGAGAATAAAGCAGCAAAAGGAAACTTGAACAAAATACAAACACTCTCTTTATGTTCAATACTACAGTCATTATAGAAATTGTTCATAAGCAACTTAACTTTTTGAGAAGATATATGATTTCCTAAAACTATACAACACAAATCAAAACAGAAAAAAGGAAGGAAAAAAAGAGGGAAAATATGTCGAACCACACTCAGCAACAAACTAGCACTTCAACTGTAACATATCTATCTTTCTAGCCTTTTCGTCATCATCTTAGGCCTCACTTGAGGAGCTGCCTCTGATCAGGGAACCAACACTACACCATAGCAACTATTTGTTGGGTCTTGAACAGATTTATGCATGTTATCAACAAATCAATCATGAATAGATTGAACCATTTTTAACGAAGAATATATTCAAATCAAGAATGTGAACATCATTATCAGAGCACAAGCCATCATTACAACAAAATCTAGCACAATAAGAACTGAAATAAGGAGTAAGCTAATCACATATTTAACTAAAATTACTTTTCAATTGATACATAACGACAGGTACATAACAATAAAATAGGGACAATACAACAATAGTCTACCTTAAGATGTCGTGTGGGTGGTCAAACCAAATCAGGGAGAGAGGGGGAGGCCTCAGGCTGGGCATGGAGGACCTAAGGGAGAGGAGGTGGTGGTCGTGGCGATGGCAACGTGGAGAAGCCGAGCGGAAATGAGGCTCGTTTCGGGGGAGGAGGAGAGGAAGAGAGAGAGGCATTGTGGGCAGGCTGGGTTTGACGATGGGTGGTCGCTAGTGAGGTGGTGGTAGCATGGCGCTGCAGTGGTGGCCGGCGGGTGGCTGTGGCCAAAGGAGAAGAGAGGGAAGAGGGGAGGGGTTCCATTGGCTGTAAGGGGGAGGGAGGGGAGAGAGAGGGGAAGAAAGGAAGAAGGGGGAATAGAATGGTTTTAAATTTATTACCTTTTGCGGCGGTTTATTATCGTCGTAAAAATCTAATAGCATAAAATATTTCAAGTAAGTTATTTGCAGCGATAAATAAAAAACTAATAACCTCGTCGCAAAACTAATAACACACGGAAGACACATATTTCAACTAAGATTATTTGCGGCAAAATAAAATCACCTTAAAAATATTGTTTCGCCGCAAAAACACTTTTTTCCACAAATCGTGTTCATGTCATCAGCTAAGTATTTGCCACGAATGTATATCATGGGAAAAATATTGGTGGGAAAAGACCATATTTGTTGTAGTGAGTTCCCACTAGGTAACATTTCTTCTATTATCTTTTTTGTTACCCGCATGGAAGATCATCTTTTGCACACTTAAAAACTTAAATCATTGATTTTTGGAAATAATCAACACATCAATTGGAGAAGAAATTTATGGCTCGTTTAGTGTTAGGTGTATAATGTGAATTGTAGCAAAGAGTGGAGGAAATCGTGATTAAGGAGGGAAGAAATAATAAGAGTTCAAAACGGTGCGTTGACTTTTAATAAATCGGGATGTTTAATGTAATTGATAGGCTAGGTTTTGGGAGTTAATGAAATGGAGAGTTTTTTTAATAAGTCATATGGTGCGTTTTGTTCCTTGTTTGTAATAAGTCATATAGTGCACTTTGTACTTTCCATTGTGTATAAATAGCCGGAAGGAAGGAATGAACTGTATTTGGAAGAACTTGCTTGTTGTAATTCTTGGAGGTGGGATTTTACCTCTAAATAAAATCCATTAGTGTGTTTCTTGATTCCATTATTCTTCTTTACTTCGTTCTAGATTTTCTTGCAACCCTGAAATCTCTTAACAGTTATAGGAAAGATCCTCTCATGGCGGAAGGTGTGATGTCCCCAGATTTTTGCTTGGGATTTGGTGGACTCTGAAGCATCGGCATATGCAATACAAGGTTACCTGCCCCGTTCATGTCAAATAAAGATGCAATGCACATAGCATGCATATAATAATATGCAATATTTGCAGTGAATAATTTTTTTTAGAAATGCTATATACTAGAAGTAACATATCCAAAAAACATAAGCATGCTTCATAAAATTCACATAACAGATGTTCAAAAATTTATAGTCTATGTCCAGAAATTTGTAACGATATGAGTACTAGAGATAATGCTCCTTAAATACATGTAGATGCTACTAAAAATATACTAGGCTAATCCTTCGAGTAGCTCATGCAACTCGGCTAAGGAAGTCATCATACTATTGATGAATTGGAGCATCGAGGCTATAAGCTCTGAGTCATGGCATTGACGCCTAGTCGACCTCCTCCAGTCGATCATCGGTCATGTCTTCCAATCGTGACATATGATCTACCATTCTGAGTGGAATGGTAGTTGGGACTACCAAATGAGATTTGATTACAAATCTCAGTAAGTTGACAAATAATTTACTAATAGTATAAAGATGCATGATTGAGAGTAAAAGACATGCTAAGGTGAACATGAATAGTGTGACATAAGTCAGCAAATAGGATGACAAGTACTGACATGACTTGAACTTACATGAACTTGTACTGACATGACGTGAACTTGGTCTGTACGTGAAATAACGTGACTTGACGTGAACTGAATCTAAACTGAACTTGAAATTGAACATGAACTTGGAATCTTGTTCCCATGTTAATTGATTGATTAAACATGAATTGTGGATGCTACACAGATCCCCTTGAGTCATGTGCCCTTGCCAATACCACATCATATCATTGGTATCCACACTAGTTGTGAGTACGTTAATATACACATCACACCACATGGTATCTGCACCCGCTTCAAGTACGTAATGTACGCATCCCGTGATAGGTGTCTGCATCTACACGAGTGCATATAACATTACCGTGAACTGTTGTTGGTACCATCAGCATTGGAGCCTAACTTCGCTCTGGCAACTAGTTACTTAGGCCCCATTCAAAGCCTGTTGATGATACTTTGTCAACTTAGGAAACTTCACACTAGTTTAGACACTCCAGTGGAAACAATAGAGTTCCACTAGGATAATAGCCCATCCTAGCACTTGAGTCGTGATAAACATAAAAGACTCAGCTGACTTGAAAATACTATTTTTCATGACAAACTCCAGTTTGTGACATGACGTAATGTGACGTGAAACAAAATGACAGATAACATAACATAGCATAACGTGACCGTGTGATGAATGACATGGTATAACATGAAATAAATATTTTGTGACATGGTGTATCGTGTAATAAATAAGCTTTTCATAATATAACATAATGTGTAACAGATAAATATTTTGTGATATAGCATAAAGCGTAACATATAAACATTTTGTGACATACCATAATGTATAACAGATAAACATTTCATGACGTAGCATAATGTGTAACAAATAAACATTTCATGATGTTGCATAATGTGTAACAAATAAATATTTCGCGACGTAGCATAATGTGACATGTACAAAAACATAAGAACATGAATAATTGTTCTCTTACCAACACACATATACAATATCCTGACAGTAAGTTAAAGGCTAACTTACCCATACATAAACATATATTTGAAATAAATTGTAGCACGGCATAATTATGACATTTATAATAAGTATAATAAACATGGATGTTGGTTTCTTATCATCATACATATAATAAGTATCCTGAACGTAAGCTAGAGGCTAACTTACTGTGAACGTAGCGTGATGAATTAAAAGAAACTGTAAGGTGATATTTCTAAACATTAAAAAAATCTCATTAACAAACTTAGAAACATAAAAATACTGACTTAAAGTAAAATTACCATTTTACCCCTACTTGTGGGAAAATGATCATTTTACCCCCTAACTTAAAGATCTCACATCCTAACTCCAAAACTCACTAAAATTTAAATTTCTCATATAAAATTTATCCTAAATCCAAATATTTAATGTGAAAATTTTAAAACACAATACAAGCATGTGAACCAAGCATGGGCCGAAACATGAAACATGCTAAACTCTTGACTTTTGTTGCAATTCTTTTAAACCCTATCTTTCATACTAAAACTGAAACATACAACATATAAATAATATCCTATGCTTTAATAACATGCTAGAACAAACACCAAAAACTTACATTAAAAAAAAACAACTTCCTTCATATCAAAACTTCAAGTATTTTGACCTCAAAGAACCACCCTTGATGTTCATGGTCTATCCCTTTTCAAACAATTCCAAGAACTCCAAAAGTTCATTAACATAATCTCAATATGTTCATAAGACATTTCTAATAGCAATCATGCTTTGAATAGTTAAACCAAAATCACAAAAATTTACAAAATCATACTCAACACAATAGGTATGCACCTATTCTCCAAAACCGAGTATTGTGTGATTTGATTTTTGATCAAATATTAGATCCGAAACTTCCATGAAGTAATCTCATATGTTTAATATTCAAGTCCTAAAATAAATCTAAGTATCAAACCTAAGATCACATGGCCAAAATTGTACAAAAACATTGATCCATCCGTGAGCCTCCATTACAAGACCTAACTGGACCTTTGCATTCATAAAAACTCATATCTTCATGATTAAAATCATAAATCTTCAAAAAAAATATTATAACACATATATCAAAGTCCTAAGAGTAACATATGTGAATATCAAAGTCGTTGGGGGCATGCTTTCATAACAAAAGATCTAAACTTTCCCAAAACAAAAACTGTTTTGATACTCTTAGTTTTCAACTTTTTGGATCTATGCAAAACTCTTATAAAAAACTCATAACATGCATCGAATCTTCATCCAAATTGTATATTAGAATTTTACTAAAAGCCATAAAGAGATCAGACCAAGATCTTGTCAAGAACATCGTAAAAAAAAAATAAAAAAAAATCATACATTGTCCAGTTTATCGTCCAGATTGACCTTTGCATGCTTAAACAAACTTTTCACCCAGTAAAGGTCTATGACAGAAACTAAACAAAAATAGGAACAGCTTATGTGAAGCTAGCATCATGAGAATCCACTTAAAAAAGTTTCAAAAATTTCAAGAAATATAGGCCATAAAAGCTATCCTAGAGTTCCTCAGGATTGCTCTCCAAGAAAGTGTTTCTAAAGTCACAAAAGATTACTGAAATGGCCATGGACAAGAGTAACACTACATGAGGGATTTATAGGAGATGTGGAAGTGACTTTTGGGTGATGTAGTGTCAGGAAAACCAAAAGCAAAACCAAGTGCCACACAGCCCATGGTTTTTTAGCCTGCTGCCATGTGAGAGGAAGGTAGTGATGTGACTCTTGACGTTCCCACCAGCCACTATTTGGGGCTAACTTGGGCAGTGAAAGGACACTAATGGTAGGGGAAAACTTCATCTACAAGCTTTGTCTTGGTGGTGTAATTTTGTGAGCCTTAATGAGCCTTAACCGAATGGGCCACATTTGGGGTTTCAATGGGGTTTGGGTTTCTAATGAGCCCAAATCTAATTTTTCTTGACCCAATTGAAATACTATGATATAAAAGAATGAATGAGGGTGTAATGACATGAATTTGAGCGGTTAATAGCATGTGAAAGTGGTTTAATTAAGTGATTAAACACTAAGCTACAACCAGCCAACACTTGGGGATTGAGGTAACCAATAGGAGTTTGGGACCCCATTTAGGGTTTCGGCTTCCACATGGCATTTGGGATTCCAACTGGATTCCAACTATATGGGGTTTCACTTCGGTTAAAACCCTATTTGGTTTGACACAAATTGGATAGTTGGATGGAATAGTGTTTGGCTTAGGTGGCATGATCACAAAACTTGATTTTCTTTCACACTTCTATCTCATAGTTCCTCTTGGTGCCAAGTGCCCTGTACTATTTACCAAGTGTGGCTGAGATCTTTCCAAGTATCCAAATAAAACTTCTCTAGACTGATTTGGACATTTCACACTGTGATTTGAAAACAGCTAGACTGCATGCCATATGACACTTACACATGAGTCACTATTCACTCCTAAAATGATGAAAATAACTTTACACCATAAAATCCTAAATAATCCAAAGAAACTAGGAGCGTACTTCATTTCATGAAATTCAAAGCCTAAGTGTCTCGAACAAATCAAAATGTGTTTTCAAATAGTTGTTCGGAAAACAAAAATTGTTTTAATGCGCCGTAAAATTCTAAATATTCATTTGAGACTAATGTCGTAGACCATTTCTCATTCTCACATTTCTAAGTACCACAAATAAATTAAATTGCATTTCTGACACCTAAGTGGGCCAGAAAATGACTATGTTGACATATTCAATTCTACGTGATTGCTCGATTCTTGAGACATTTTCAGGATTTTCACGATGATCCTAAAAACAAGAAAAATTCTTCCACTAAATTTCTGGCGGGCTATTACAGAAGGCACTTAGGCTACTAGATTGAAGGCATTGAAGGCACAACAAGAGAACAATTAGAGGCAACTGGAAGATTAGCAGCAGTCAATACATGTCATCACAAAAAGGTTAGACCAAATGACAGGCAATATTAGAACTTTGATTCAGAATAGTCTCATGATTTCACCTAGGGCTGATAGATTTCACCTAGGGGAGATATGCTAGAACCTAGAGTGAATGTTCAAGATGATAGAGGAATTTCACCCAGAGGTGTAAGATAGGATTTTTCCCATTTTGATGGGAGTAAGCCATCTAGTAGGATTTTCAAAGCGAACCCAATACCATCGAACTCCTCCTATCCAAAGGCTTTTGATAGCCTCTTACCATGTGAAAGGAGAAGAACTGATTTGGTATCAAGATGCAGCTGAGGGAGGCAGTCTATCAGTTGGGAATCATTTGGTCAAGCCTTACTAGATTTGGGCTAACAACATATGATGATTCCATGAAAGCCTTGACTAGGCTCAAACAAACATTAACGGTGGTAGTGTATAAAGCCCAACTTGAGCGTTTGTTTAATAGGATAAAAGGACTCTCAGCTAAGCATAAGTTGAGTTGCATCTTGAGTGGCTTGAGGGATGAGATCAGGCTACCAATTAGAATGCTAAATCATGTGAGTTTCAGTGCTGCCTTTGGGCCTAGTAAAGATCAAGGAGGAATATGTGGGGAGTTCAAGAAGAGCTTTGAAATCAATTGGGGAAATGGGTGATAGTCAGAATCGGAATTCAGTGGACAATCTTGCAATGGGTAATGAAAGGAGTATTTTTCAGAGTAAAGGAGTTTCCTCAATGCAAATGGATGAAAAAAAATAAGAAAATACTTATGTAATCATTGCGAGGGGAAGTGGAATCCTGCACTTGTGTGCAAGAGTCCTAAAGTGTATCTCTTACAGGCTGAGAATCATGAAAAATGCAAACAATGTAATTGGGGTTGGTTCAAAAGGTGTTGTGATTGAAGAACAAGATGAGGGCTTGGAAGTGTCTATTCATGCCATCTCAGGGTCTTCTAGGTCCAATACCATGAGATTGTTAGGAGTTATTGGGGCTCAATTTGTAGTGATTTTGATCAACTCAGGAAGCACTCACAATTTTTTGGATTCTCAAGTAGCAAAGTCGGCGAAGTTAAAGGTTTATGAAGGTATTCCCTTGCAGGTTAAAGTAGCAAATGGGAAGAAGTTGATAAGTATTGGAAGATATGAAGAGTCTTAGATTAAGGTCCAAGGCAATAAATTTCCTGATACTTTCCATCTATTGACATTGGGGGGATGTGATTTGGTCCTTGGGGTGTAGTGGTTGAAGACACTTGGCCCTATTATTTGAGATTTTATGAGAATGACCATGCTGTTTTAGATAAAGGGAAGAGATATACTTTTGCAAGGTCTTAATATTGGTGAGTCATCTATGGAGGAAGGGGACCAATTCTTAAGGCCTTCTTCAATAAGAAAACAAGGTTGATTTATATAGCTACTATGTACAGAAGAAGTCAGTGAGACTAGCAACACTACTCAGTTGGAAATTTCTGAACGGTTGAAAGAGTTTGAAGGGACTTTTGAGGAACCCACTGGATTGCCACCTACAAGGTCTTGTGATCATCAAATCCCATTAAAGAATGGAACTCAACCTATCTTACTTCAACCATATAGGTACCCTTTTTATTAGAAATTGAGATAGAAAAGAATTGTCCAAAATCTTTTGAAATCAAAAGTTATAAAATCCAGTCAAAGACCCTTTTCTTCTCCAGTTCTTTTGGTGAGAAAAAGTGATGGAAGTTGAAAAATGTGCGTTGATTACAGGGCTTTAAATTAGGAAACTATCAAAGGTAATTTTCCTATCCCTGTAATTGATGAATTGCTTGATGCATTATTTGGGGCACAAATTTTTTCAAAGCTAGATTTAAGATCTTGGTACCACCAGATCAGGGTGAAGAATGAAGATGTGCCTAAGACTGTATTTAGGACCCATGAGGGTTATTATGAATTTTAGTGATGCCATTTGGGTCACTAATGCTCTTGTCACCTTCCAAGAGCTGATGAATGAGGAGTTCAAGCCCTATCTCATAAACTGTGACGCCCCCAGTCCCTGCTTGGGATTTGAAAAATTCTTTTAACTACATAGGGCCTGTGGTAATGTAATAATCATATACCGAATGTAAGCATCCCAAAATTTTAATTTTTATTCAAGTACTCCCAAAATAGATAATTGTTTCAAAAGACTCCCAAAACAAGGGACCATCAAAAACTAATTTCACAAAAAAATCCTTAAGCCATTTCTTTTTCTACTACTATTTTCCATGGTCCCTTTTTCCAAAAAATACATCTTAGTCTGGCTTCTTCCTTTTCTCCAAAAATCGGTCCTTGTTCCGATTCTTTAACCTCTTCATCTCTTCAATGAGCTGTAATGCCTCGGTAATGAGCCGATCGGCATTCTCTATCCTATCCAATAAAGAGGGCTCCATCAAGCTCTCATTGATTTTGGGCACCTCCTCAATGGTCGGGAGTACCGTCCTCCTGTGTTTCGTCATGGTCGTCTAAACCTGTAACAATTTCTACCATTTCGGGTGGGGGAATGATAATGAAAACTACCACAGTGAGATTTCGAGAAGTTTCAGCAAGCAAATAGTCAACATACTTCAGATATCACAAGCATATAAAAGTAAACCACAAATGAATGCATGGACATGTACTTTGACGTAAAACTTTGACATATGCAGCATAGACTTTTTTTATAAAACATCTTTTCACATTTTTAGACTCTTAACACATGTTCATATCATTTGAGCTCGGGTCCTTGTTCTTATCATAACATATCATGACATTCTTATCATTTCATAACATATCATGTTGCGATCATGTCACATTCTTTCGTGTCATTTCATATTATCTCATAACTTATCATGGCATAACATAACATAATATATCATGGCATATCATATTATATCATAACATGGAGCTCAAATGCCTTATTGATTTCATAATTCACATGGTTGGATACCTCACGGCTCCCCTAAGTACTGTGTGTTCCCCGCCAGTTACCGCATCAACCAATGATCCACTTGATCGAGGTGACTATGTCATAACATAAACATATTCTTTCACAACAGTTCGCTTATTCCGTCTTCACTGTGTGACACCCACTAGCTTTAGGTGCAACCTCACTTCGGTATCTTTTCCATAAGGAACCATTCGAGGCCCGTCGACTGTACTTCCCCGTCCTAGCATTTGGCCAAGGGTCTCCACTCGACTTTAAACACTACAGAGTGGACAGGGAGTTCCACTAGGGCATTTCTCCATCCTAGCATTTGGGGTCGTGATAAAACACTTTGAACTTTTTCTTTTTGAAAAACATAGACTCAAATGCATGAGACATGTACACATGATGCTACACTTTGTCATACTCAGGCAACATGTAAAAATCGAAACATGTAGCCCAATTAGTAACATGCATCTCACAATAAGGCTTGAAAATATTAGAACATGCAATCATATGACGAATACACGTAAGCATAGTCAAAGCATACTTGCCAATATACAAAACAGATTTGTATACCCTTGATATAGCCTTGGCCGACTCATACAAGTCCTCCAAACATGGATTTTCATCATCACAACACATATACTCATACTTCTACACATTCATATATAAAAAAAAGCATGCATAGCACATATACATGTCAAAACTGAAACCTTAACATAACATATTCGAAATATATTTCAACAAACCATCATATGAAAACATGGCATCTCATCCGTTCATCAAAATTGAGCATATATATATATATATTATATAACAAGGTAACAAGATTCAAGTAATCATAAACAAACAAGAGTTCACGAAATATATACAAGTGTTATCAAAAGTAAGTTGGAAGTTTACTTACAAAACTCCAACGTATAAAATAGCAAAATCTGAAAAACATATATCAAGACATATTAGAAAATGACTAGAGAAACCTTAATCTCAAAATAAGGGTGAGTGTGAGTGTCTAAGGTTTTCGAAAACGCTTTCCCATGGAAAAACCCTAGAATCCGAAACCCTCAAAGGATAACACCCTAGCCTTTCTTCCAAGTGGTGGTCGTGGCCTTCATTTACTCTAGACCTCGTGTTTATGTGCTTAAAACAGGAAGAATATTTCAAGATCCTTCTTTCCTTGAAGAAAAACCCTAGTTTCTAGAGTGAAAGTGGGTGTTCATGTGAAATAAACCTTAAACCGAAACATTTATGTGGGTTCTTTCTCTTTGACCGTGTATGGTGTAGCAAGAAAAGTGAAACAATATGTAACAGCCTGCTAGAAATTCACTTGTATAATTTCTATTGGCTTTAGGCACCTCATAAAAACCCCATAAGTTTTCATGAATCGACCAATCGCATAGATTTTAGTCTGTCAACATAATTAGTATTATCACTCACTATAATGTCAGAAGTGCAATTTTAATTATTTACGGTAGTTAGAAGTGTCAAAATGCATTATGGTCTGCGCCATTAGACTTATTTGATCACTTAGGATCTTATGGCGTGATAAGTTCATTTTCATATTTTCGGACGAAACACCTATTCGAAACAAAGAAATTATTTTTAGGGGCACTTCGGGGTTGAATTTCGATAAATGATTTTCACTCTAGGTCAATAAGAATATTTAGGATTTTTCAGTACTAAGTTTATTATGCACTTTTTTAGAGTGAATAGTAATCTCGATAAGCGCACCAAGTGCAGCATTTTTAAAATCATAGTGTGGAATGTCCAAATTAGGTTAGATAAGTTTTTTTTGGACACTTAACAAGATATTTTAACCATGAGGAACATTTGATGGATTTAAAGGAATCAAGGTGTGAGATCATGCAACCTATGCAAAAATCCTATTCCATCCGACTAATCAAATTGTACCAAACAATGAGGATTTACACCATAGTAAAACCCTAAATGGTTGTAATCCAACTAAGAACCCAAAAGGATAGTTGAAACCAAAATCCTAAACGATTTTATCGTAACCCTAAAGTTGACATCCGAACCCTAACTGAATCGGTTTCTAGCATTGTGTTTAATCACTTGATTAAATTTATTCCACATGCTAATAATCCTTCAAATTTATGTTTTGACATAATTATCCAACCTTTTTAAACTTGGATATTTGGTTGGGCCAAGAGAAATTGGATTTGGGCTTGATAGCAACCCAAACCCTCTTAAAACCCGAAATTTAGGCTCATTCAATTCAGGCCCATTAAGGCCCACGAATTTGGATACCTTATTAGTTAAGTAATTGCACCCCCACATGGCTGATCATATTTGATCAAGAGGGCCTAGAGGGTACTTGAAGTGAAGGGCTACAAGGCCATCTCACTCTTTCCATTTCTAGACTCCACCTAGAGGAAATATCTTGAGCTGATTTTTGTATGCTATATTGGGTAGAAAAGACCATTACTCAAGCTTCTGAAATTTCAGCCTTATTATCTTCCATAACTTGTGTAAGAAGCCCTCCAGCCCACTTACCACACAAATCATATCTTCTTTACACTTTTCTTTGTAAGAATACAAAAGACATTCTTGGGCCGCTTTTCTGAGTTTTTTTGCAAGCTTGCACGCTTGATTCAAAGCTTTTGTAAGTGTATTCTCACAAAGTTCCCTTCAGGAAAGTTGTTTCTTTGTGATTCAACTTTACATAGATACATTTGAAGATTGTTTGATCAATAAAATGTTGTTTAATGTGACGCCCGCAAATTCCGCTTGGGATCGGACGGACATTTGAAGTGTCGAGACATACAACACAAGGTTACCTGCCCCTGTTCATGACATATAAGATGCAATATTCCTAACATGCATCTAGCATTATGCAATATTCGCAGCGGATAATTTTTTTTTTTAGCAATACTATGCACCAAACTAAAATATCCCAAATACTTAAAACATACTCCATACTTAACAACATACTAAACAACTAAGATCACAATAATAGTCCATAAGGTTGTGATCAAAAGAGTGCTGGAGATTGAACTCCACCAATACAAGTAGTAATCTGAGATAACTATTGTAATACCATCTACGTCGCACCATCCTTATTCGGCCGTTTCCAGTTAGTCGATTCCCGGTTCTCCTTCAGATCCTATAACAAAATCTACCATTCGGGGGGAATGGTAGTTGGGACTACCATAGTGAGATTTGATTACAAATCTCAGCAAGTTAACGGAAAACTTCCACACAGGTTAATGATGCATGCATGGCAGTAAAAGCATGAATGCATAATCAAATCATAAGTAATCATAGCATAACTTGACATACAACATAACATAACTAGCATAACTTAAACTGAAACTGAAGCTTAGCATGAACGTGACTTGAAACATAGCATGGACGTGAACTTGAAATATAACATGGACTTAAAACATAACATGAACGTGAACATGCATAATTTGAACATAAACTTGAGCATGACATAACATAAATGTGAACTTGGAACATAACGTAAATGTGAACATAACATAACATGAACTTGAAACATATTCTTGTCTCATGGGATTACCATGATTGCGTGAACGTAAACTTGAACGTAACATAACGTGAACTTGAAACATGACTTGAACGTGAAATATATGAACTTGAAATCTTATTCAATAGACTTAATCATTAAAGTGACCATATGGGTGCTACACAGGTCCCCTTGAGCCGTGTGTCCCTGCCGATTACCGCATCACATCACAGGTTTCTATACCAGCTGTGAGTGCGTTAATACGTACTCCACAGTTGTTGTGGCCCCACGTATTCTACGTGTCACAATTGTTGTGTCTCACGTAGTGTATGCTCCACAGTTGTTGTGGCCCCATGCTTCATGCTCCACAGTTGTTGTGGCCCCATGGCTTATTTGTTTGTGTCACACTTGCTGTGGACACACGTAACATAATGTGTGGCACCATCAGTGTTAGTGCCTGGCGCGCTCCGGTGACCAGCTAATTAGGCCCCATTCACAACCCGTTGACTGTACTTTGTCAACCCAGGGAATTTCACACCTATTTAGACACTCCAACGTGAACAAAGGAGTTCCACTACCCCATCCTAGCACTTAGGGTCGTGATTGACATGAATAACTTAATTGGCATACATGACATTTCGTAACGTGACGTAACATGATCGTGACATAAAAGTCCTGACGTAGCATAACATGACATGAACATAAGATGACAGACATGACATATTTCAAGACATAAATGTAACAGAATACATTTCATAACATGGCATACATGTAATATGCAACATTTCGTAACATGGCATACCATATAACAGACAACATTTCATAACATGGTGTAACAAGTGACAGTGAATCTTACATGACATGAAATACATGTAACAAATGGCATACTTAACTTAACATGACATGCTTGCAATGTATAGGAATACGTGATAGAATATCTTTTGTAACAGATGAATAATTCATGACAGAATAAATTCTGTGTAACAGATAAATATGTAATGACTTGGCATGGCACATATGATAACATGCATACATACAATTTAGTTCCCTTACTTGCACTCATACACATTAAACTGATAGTAAGTTAAAAGCTAACTTACCTCGATCGTCGCGTTCTACTAGAATAAAGCGCAAAACACGAGGAACTGTAAAAGGTTATTCTAAAAGTTAGAAATTAATTACTAACAATTAGAAATGTGAAAAGAGACAACTTAGAGTAAAATGACCATTTTTCCCTCTACATGTGGGCAAATGACCATTTTACCCCCTAACTTAAGGATTTGATATCCTAATTCCAAAAAATTATCAAAATTTACATTTCTCATGTAAATTTTGTCCCAAACTCAAATCTCAACTCAGAAAAATTTAAAACCAATCACAACTATGAAAAACTCACTATGGCCGAAACCTACAAAGGCCATTTGTCTTATTTTGGTTATAATTCTTTCAAGTTCCAAAACTCATGAATAAACCAAAATCTTGTAACAAAGATCTTCCTATCCTAAGTTTAAAAACACCCTTAAAACTATCCATTAAGAAAAAGCTAATTATCAATACCAAACTTTTTGTAAAAAGACCCAAACTTTTTAACAAAAAGTAAACCTTAAATCACAAGTTTTGACCTTAATAAAAACATCTCCAAGAATTCCAAAAAATCAAATCTTACTTCTAACATATTCATAACATCATCCTAAGATCAAACATGCTTTAAAACATCAAACAAAACTCACCAAAAAACACAAAACAACACTTGGAGTTTTTGGTTTTAAACTTAGTCCAAAACAGAAACTGATTTTCCCAACTAACTATGATCAATCTCTTGATCCATGGCTTAAAGACATGTGATCTTCAAACTAACACATCACATGGTTTAAAAATGTGTCCTAAAGAAGATCCAACCATCAAACTTAAAATCACATGGCTAAAATTTAATAAAACATGGATCTAACTCAAAAACATCAAAGTTTAGGCCTAACCGAAATCTTCTTGCATAGAAAATCATATCTTTAAAAATAATACTAAATATTTTCGAAATAACATCCTAACATGTATATAAGAGGCTTAGGATCATCATATAAAAATATCAAAGCCTTTGGAATAAGATTAAACCACGAAATATTCAAATTTTCACCAAACAGAAACTGTTTTTCCACTTCCAGTTCTCAAGTTTCTAACTCTAAGCAAATCTATCATCAAAAGCTTTATTCATGCAACAAAACCTCAATGAACATTCATAAACACATGTTAACAACACTCCATAAAATTTTAGGACCAAGACAAGTCCATTAGCTTGGTCAAAACTTCCAAAACATAACATACTCTCTAGTTTCACGCCCAGAATGACCTTTCCATGGTTAAAAATATATCCACGGAAACTAGACTCAAAGACGAACAACTTATGTGAAGGAATCATCGTGCGAAAATACTTACAAAGGGTCGTAAATGGCCACGCAAAAAGTCCCAGAAATCTGCCCGAGAGAGCTCTTTTGGGTTTCTCTCTAAGAACGGGAAAAAGAAGTGATAAAATGGAGAGAAGTATGTGTTGCACGACTTTAGACTTCTAGAGGGAGAAGTTATGGGCTTGAATGACCCTTGATTGGAGGTGGATATATGACATAAAGTGGAGAATAGAGGGGGGCAGAGACTGCTTGCAGTAGCTGTGAAAGATGGAGGTTGATGGAGTGGATTTCTCCTTCACATCAAGGTACTATTGGGTGCAGCCAATGGCAGTGGATGGTCTGCCATGTGGGGGAGGAAACTTCTCCAAGAAGCTTTGCCAAGGTGGCCAATTTCGTGGGCCTTGGTGGGCCCCACCAAGTGGGCTTCAATTTGGGGTTTAAAGGGGGTTTGGTTAGGGTTTGAGATGCTATCAAGCCCAAAATCAATTTTTCTTGGCCCAATCAAATTCCCAAGGTTTAAAAGGTTGAATAATGATGTCATAACAAGGATTTGATTAATTAATAGCATGTGGAAGTGATTTAATCAAGTGATTAAACACAATGCTAGAAATCGGATTAAAAAGGGTTTGGAGGCCAACTTTAGGGTTTGGGAAAACCATTTAGGGTTTTGGTTTCAACCAAGCTTTTGGGGTTTCAATTGGATTCCAATCATTTAGGGTTTTGCTAGGGTTGAAACCCTCTTTGGTCTGGCACAATTTGGCTGAACAGATGAAACACAATTTTGCTTAGGTGGCATGATCTCACACCTTGATTCCTTCACAAATCTATCTAATGGTTCTACTTTGTGTCAAGTGTCTAATGTCATTCACTAAGTGTGGCTAAAATCTTGCCAAGTGTCTAAATAAAACTTCTCTAACCTAATTTGGACATTCCACATTGTGATTTTGAAAACACTGCAATGGGTGCGCTTAACGAGGTTACTATTCACTCCAAAAAAATACATAATAAACTTAGTACTAAAAAATTCTAAATATTCATATTAACTTATAGTGAAAATCGTTTAACGAAATTCAACCCCGAAGTGTCCCTAAAAATAATTTCACAATTTTCAACAGACGTTTCGTCCGGAATTATGAAAATAAGTTATTGCGCCCTAAAATCTTAAATAATCCTCTGAGTCTAATGGCGTAGACCATAACGCATTCTGACACTTCTAACTACCTCAAATAATTAAACTCATATTACTAGCACCATAGTGAGTGATAACACTGACTATGTTGACAAACTAAAACCTATGCGATTGGTCGATTCGTAAAAACTTATGGGGTTTTCACGAGATTCCTAAAGTCAATAGAAATTCCACCAATGAATTTCTAGCGGGCTGTTACATTTAAACCCAAGAAAGGTCATTCTAGGTGATAAATTAGAGAGTGTGTTATATTTTGGAGTTTTTGACCAAGCTAATGGATAGAGCTTGGTTCGAAATTTTTATGGAGTACTGTTAACATGTGTGTATGATTATTGGTTGAGAATTTGTTGCATGATTAAAGTTTTGATGAAATATTTTCTTAGATCAAGAAACTTAGAAACTGGAAGAGGAAAAACAGTTTATGTTTTAAGAAAGTCTGGATCTTTTGTGATTTAAACCTATTACAATGACTTTGATAATTTTATTGGAGGATCCTAAGCCTCTTATATACATGTTAGAAGTTTAGTTTGAGGATATTTCATGTTATATTCAAAGATATGAATTTTTATGCATGGAGATATTTGGATAGGTCAAAGAATTGATGTTCTTAGCTAAATCCATGTTTTGGTTGATTTGTAACCATGTGATCTTGCGTTTAAAGCTTAGATCTGTTTTAGGACACCTTTTTAAACTATGTGATGTTTGGATTTGAAGATCACATCTTTATAATTCATGGAGCAAAAGGTTGATCAAAACTAGTTTAGAAACAAAAATTTGTTTTTGAACTTAGAAAGAAACCGAAAATTTCAAGTATTGTTTTAAGTGATTTTGATTATTTTTGTTCATGATTCAAAACATGATTATTCTTAGGAATATTTTATGAGTATATTTGAGGAAATTTTTTGGTTTAATCATGAGTTTTGAAATTTGAAAGAATTGCAACAAAAACCTAGGGAAATAGCTGATGTATGTTTCGGCCCCTATAGAGTTTTCATGGTTGTGTTTAGTTTTAAATTTTTCTGAATTGATATTTGAGTTTAGGACAAAATTTCCATACCTCATGTAATTTTTGATGACTTTTGGAGTTAGGATGCAAAATCCTTAGGTTAGAGGTAAAATGGTCATTTTTCCACATGTAGAGGGTAAAATGGTAATTTACTCTAAGTTAATATTTTTTCCATATTTCTAATTATTAGTGATTAAGTTCTAATTTTTAAAAATCACTAGTTTTAGTTCCTTGTGATCGTGCTTGAATTTTGCTTAGAAATGCAAAGACCGATGTAAGTTAGTTTTTAACTTACTATTAGTTTAATGTGTATGTGCTATCATATGTGCCATGCTAAGTCATTACATATTTATTTGTTACACAAAATTTATTTTGTCACAAATTATTTATCTGTTACACAAGTGATTTTGTCACGTATTGTTATACATTGCAAGTACGTCATGTTAAATATGCCATATGTTACATGTATGTCATGTCATGTAATATTTATTGTTGCAAGTATACCATGTTAAGTATATTGTCTATTATATGTTATGTCATGTTACGAAATATTGTCTATTACATGTTATGTCATGTTACGAAATGTTTTTATCTCAAGTAAGTCATGTCTTCCGAGTTACGTTCAAGTAATTTGTGTTACGTCAGGGTTTTTGTCATTTCGTATTCTAGTCACATTTTGTCTCGAATATAGTTTGTGTATTTCGAGAACAGTCATATCAAGTTATTCATGTCAATCACAACCCTAAGTGCTTGGATAGGATAATATCCTAGTGAAACTCTTTTGTTCACGCTGGAGTGTCTAAATAGGTGTGAAATTTTCTGAGTTGACAAAATACTGTCAATGGGTAGCGAGTGAAGCCTAACTAGCTGGTCACCAGAGCGCGCCACGTACTAACGCCGATGGAGCCACATTTCAGTTCTTGTGGGGCCCACAGTGAGTGTGGCACACGATGCATGGGGTCCACAGTGAGTGTGGCACATACAACACACTCACAACTAGTGTAGATACCTGTGTTGTGATGCGGTAATCAACAAGGACACATGGCTCTAGGGGACCCATGTTGCACCTGTAAATTTAAGTTTAATCAGTTAAAGAACAAGATTCTAAGGTGAAGTTAAGTCAAGTCTCAGATCAAATTCATGTTAAGTCAAGTCTGAGATCAAGTTCATGTTAAGTCAAGTCTCAGATCATGTTCATGTCAAGTCAAGTCTCAAATCAAGTCCATGTCAAACAAGTCAAGTTCAGTTCATGTTTCATTTAAGTTATGTCAGTTAGGAAATATTGTATGTCAAGTTATGTTATGCTTACTTATGATTTTGATTATGCATTCATGATTTTACTGCCATGCATGCATCATTAACTTGTGTAGAGGTTTTCTGTTAACTTGCTGAGATTTGTAATCAAATTTCACTATGATAGTCCCAACTACCATTCCTCTGAATGGTAGATCTTGTTACAGGATCTGAAGAAGAGCCATGAATCGACCAACTGGAAACGGTCGACTAAGCGATGGTGCGACTTTGATGATAATATAGTATTTAATTTAAATTACTACTTACACTATGGAGTTGAATCTCCAGTACTATTTTGATCACAACCATTTTGGACTAGTTTGTGATCTCAGTTGTTTAATATGTCATTATGTATTAAGTATATTTTAAGTATTTGAGATATTTTCAGTTTGGTGCATAGTATTGCTAAAGAAAAAAATTATCCGCTACAAATATTGCATAATGCTAGATGCATGTTAGGAACATTTCATCTTATATGTCTTGAACGGGGACATGTAATCTTGTATTGCATGTCTCGATGCTTCAAATATCCGTCCGATCCCAAAATAAATTTGGGTGCGTCACACAATCCTTACCTCTGTGTGCTCTTCCTCTAGTAGAAAAGTTGAGGGAGAAATCTTGGTGATTTTCGAAATAGTGAAGAGAATGGTGGCGTTTGGTTGGTGAGAAAGAGTGAGAACTAGAGAGAAAAGTAGTGGTGGCCGAAATCCTTAGAAGGAATGTTGAGAATTGAGCAAAAGGGCCTCCATGATTTTCGGCTATGCTCGTATATGGAACTTTCTCTCCATGAAAAATCCAAGCGCCATTGCATGCTTGACACTTGGCAAAAAGACTCTTCCCTTTCCCTTATGATAGGATTGTATTGGAAAACCAAAGGTTGCTTCTTACAAGTGGCGTGTGGCTCTTCAAAAACTGAAACCCTATCTTGCCTCACCTTCCAATTTTACCCTTCTTCATTTGTCTAGGTACAACGCATTTGGTGGCTTAAAGGTCAAAACACAAAAACCTAATCTTCCTTATAACTCTACTCATGTGCATGGTTGCCATGTGGCAAGTTGAGTGTGTGTGTCCCTTGTGTTGGCCGAAACCCTAGATCTTCCCAAGTGATCTCTGGTATTCCCAAGGTGTCCCTTGAGTCTCCCCATGCTATTGCCATCGCCCCCCTCTCTCTCTTGCTCCTCCAAAATTCTTGTAGAGCATGCCTTTCTCTCTTCCCAAGCAAGATCCTCTTGGAACTCCAAAGGTCTCTCTTCACGCACTAGTGTCAACTATAGAAATGGGGCCTTGCATGTGGGCGTGCAAGCCCTAATCTAATTGCCGCATCCTTTATTTCTTCCATTCACTTCTTCTAGAACCTTATGCATGTTGGACAAGTGTCACACTAACTACTTTTCTAGGTTCCAAATGATGAGTTTCTAGAAAAGAACAAAAATGCTTTTCGTATGCCATGTGACGCCTTCACCAACCTTAGAAATCAACTTTGGGCTTCCAAACCCTAATTCCATCCTAGTTGGCCGAAATCCACATGGGCCTTTGTGGGCTTTTTCCTCTTCTTTCTCTTGTGGGCTCTTTAAGCCTAGAACTCTAAGGTCCAAAACAGACCATACCTCAAGGCATTCCTCTAACTCCTAGCACTTATCCAATAATTAAAATAATATCCAAGTAAAAATATGAACAGGGACTTGGCAAAGTCCAGGTCGTCCTCGAAATCTGCACCGTAATTACTAATGACATAATTGGCATCAAATACAACCTTGATTCTTACCTCAAGCTCTAGCTGCCATAGAATCTTCAAACGATGATGGGGGTGGTGCGTCGTTTTCCTCTTGTCACTGGATCTTGCAAAAAATAAAATATCACTTCCAAATCATAGTCAAAATACATGTTCACCCGCATCTCATTCAATTTATGCTCTATTTCGAGTTCGGTGTCTTCGATAGGTTGATCCTCTTCGCAAAAACCAATACGATCCGTAGACGTGTCTGAGGTCTCAAAAGGAGTATATCTATTCGTGCAATTTTCAGTAGTGCAACCAGGCTCTGCTTCTTGATTAAGTCTGAGCAAGAAGATTCTATTGTTGTCCTTCCATACTAACGGGTCATGCAGGGGTTGTCACTCTTCATGCGATAATGCTCATCGTAGGAAAACATTCCCTTGGAAATCTGCATCCATCACATGGGTGTGATGATGCTCAAACTTTTCCATCCATCGCTAGTGAGCAGCCATCATTTGATCTTTTCTTTCCCATCGGTTCCTGTGACTACATTCTCGTCTTTCCCTAATCTGTGCTGATTAGGACATAGACATACATGGGGTTTTTCTAGTTCGTGCGATGTCCTGGTATGGTAGGTTCATACAACATCACTAAGAGATCAATCAAGACAAACAAAAATTTATATAATAGAAACCAAAGCACAATCAGTCATACACAAAAAAATTATCACAAAAACCCAAATCTAAGATACAAACAAATGAGTGTAGTTAGTCCTCATCACATCCTCTCTTTCCCTAGTCACTTTCGAAAAATTTGGATTATTCCAGAGCACTTTCACTAAGGGTATCTTTTGATTCCTTAGCTCTTGCTCCTTCCTATCCACAATCTGCACAGACCATTCCTTGTAAGATAAGTTAGGTCGAAGTCAAATACTACTAGGCTCCATCACTACAGGTCATCTTTCTCCGAAACTTTTCTTTAAAGATGATACATGAAAAACATTATGCACTCATTGCATTTCAACCGGTAGATCTAGTCGATATGTGTAATACCTGAGTCCTACTATGTAGGTCCTTACGTCATTTTATTAATTCCTTAAATTTAATATTTTGAGATTAAGATTTTTATTAATTTTAATTATTTTATTTAAGATGAGTATGCTTTATTTTGAAATATGATTTATTGAAATAAATCAAGGGTATTATTTTTATGACTTGAAATATTTTCCCTTAAACCCTTTAATTTTCTTTAATTAAGAAATGGTCCAATTATTTTCTACCATTAGATTGATAGGTGAAAAACATTCTTGAGGTGGATAGATCTCCACCATCCATCTCCCAAGCTTATGTGATAAGTTTTGACCAAGGTAAAAAATTCCTCCCACCCTTTTCACCCGTAGGCTTCTAAGACAAGCCACAAAATCATTTTTCTTTCCTTTGACCCATAAGCTTCCTAAGGAAGCTATTGCACCCATCGGTCAAGGCAACAAAAGAGAGAAGAGAAAAATAAAAACTATCCTAAGGCATTCCATCCTTGCACCCGTCGGTCAAAGCTACACAAAAAGGTAAGAGTTAAAATCAATTCCCTTTCTTCCCCTTAACCTGTCCTCACCCAAGGAAAAGAGAAAATCTCACTTCCTTTCCAAGCAAGCCAAAGCCAATGCACACCTTTATCTCTTTCCTTTTCATCTTCAAGAAAGCAAGCTCCTCTCATCACCTTCAAGCTTGTGACTTCATAGCAAGGGAAAAAGAAAAATATTTTTCTCTCATCCTTTCCAAGCCATACGCGTATACTCTCTCTATACGCATTTTCGGTTTTGCCTCAAAGCTTGGAACTAAAGTTTAATTTCATCTTCCAAAGGGTGAAATATTGAAGGTAATAGACTTTTTGTGGCGCCCCCGACCCCCATGTAAGGAAAACACGGGAATCGAGACGCTGGGATGATGACAACACGGTCACACATCCCAACGAAAGTGCCAAGTGTGTGTACATGCAATAGTGTACAATAAAAACGCAGCGGATTAGTCAACTAAGTACCAAAATTTAAATACAATTTAAACATCAGTAAGGTTTAAAAAGTAGTTATACAGTCATCCCAAAATATATTACAAAAGATATATATATAAAAGACAAGGATAATAATATCGATGCACGAGAGCAATCCCAGATCGCTCTCACCATGGAGCCAAAGCCTAAGGGCAGGTTTGGGACCTCAAACAAAACATAAAATTCTTATCTCATCTCATCTCATCATTACACCTTTTTCAAATTCCCATACAAAATATAATAAACAATTCAACTTTTTTAAATCTCAATACACATTTTTCAAATCCCAAAACAATAATAATATTAAAACTTAATATTTTAAACTTCAAAACAAAACACAAAATTCTCATCTCACCCCCCAAACCTACCCTAAGACTCATCATCCTCATCTGCATCAAAAGTTGCGATACCATAAAACGGTATCGCAGGTAAGTATAACCCAAAATAACAATGTAATATAAATGCATTAAATGCGACCAACATGCATGCATAAAAAGAATATACATTTCTCTCAAAACATCATTTTTCCCGAAAACGATTAATTTCAACACATGCCAAAATCCCATTTTTAGCCAAAACATATAATCCAACATTTTCCCAGAAAATGATTTACACAAAATTCAACAATTTATCGGACATTGTAGGCGGGACTCACAGGCAGGACTCTACCACCATCCATGCTTACCACCATCCCTACCGCGTGCACCATAGGTGGGAATCACAGGCGGGACACAACCACCATCCCTGCTTACCACCATCCCTACCGCGTGCACCGTAGGCGGGAATCACAGGCGGGACACAACCACCGTCCCTGCTTACCACCATCCCTACAGTTTCTTTCCACACAATAGATACATAACAGAGCACTGTAGGCGGGAATCACAGGCGGGACTCTACTACCATCCCTACCGCGTGCACTGTAGGCGGGAATCATAGGCGGGACACAACCACCATCCCTACCACGTGCACCGTAGGCGGGAATCACAGGCGAGACTCTACCACCGTCCCTGCTTACCACCATCCTTACAGTCTCTTTCCTTTTTTTTTCTCAAATCAATCAATCCAAACAAATCCAATTTCTCACACATGAAATCATAACTTTTCCAAATCACACATGCACATGAATGCAATACACGAAAACCCAATTTTCGTAATTTGATATATACATGCACCAACACTGATCCATAACAATCAACAACCAATAACCAATTCAATCAAACAATCAAACAACTCCAATCACAATTCCATCCGACCCCCGAACTCCTCGGACTCAGTCCGACATGTCAAAAAAATACAGTGTAATATGTTAGTGCAAAAATACATTTAAATTACGAAAATTCTTTGGAGAAATACTTACAGTGCAATATAGCAATTTCCGAAGGATCACGAAGTTGAAAAAGGCGACGTCTAAGCAACACCACAGTGTAAAATACACTGTGGCCGTGGGTCACAATTACCAACTTTTCAACGGTGACAAACGAAGACCCAAATTTGATAGGGTAGGGCCTAGAGAGGTCGGTGAAGCCAATGGTGGTGGTGGTTTATCGTGGGTGGCGGCGCAAGGGGTGTTTTTAGGCCAAAAATGCCGAAATCGGAGATGGGCTTGGTTGTGCTTCACCGGTGACGGATCGGAGCCGGGGTTGGGTCCATTGGGTTGCCAAGAGTTCGGGGATGAAGTGGTGTGAAGATGGTGGCCAATGATGGTGCGACGGCGGCGCGCGAAGGAAGTGAAGGCCGCGGCAGGGTGTTGCGTGTGGAGGCTAACGGCGGCGAGATAGGGGCTGAGATTTACGGGGAAGGGTCGCCGGCCGATGGGGAGGGGAACGGAAGGGGCGGTGTTAGTCACGGGCGGCGCACGGCGGCGGGCTGGGTGGAGGAGAAATCAGACAGAAGAGAGAGGGAGGCTGGGCGTCGTGTGTAGGAGAGCGGAAACCGAAGGAGAAATAAGGGGAAAAAGAAAAGAAAGAGAAAAGAAAAGGAGGAAAAGAAAAATAGAGGAAAAAGAAATGAGGTTCAATTCTCATAACTTGGGTCACGAAAATGATCCAACGGAAACGATTTTAAAACAGCTAGTGAAATAAAATAATTTAAACGTAATAGTAAAGTCAAATTGAAATAATTAAATCTCACAGTAATTAATTTAAATATTAAAAGTAATTTAAATGCATAACAATAAATAAATATTAAAAAAGCACATAAAAATAATTTTCACCAAATTAAAATCATAGAAATAAACTCACTAAAAATCCAACCAATTTAAAATAAGAGGATAAATTTTTTGAATAAATAAAAATAATCCTTAAATAAAAATACACTAAAATACGGGGTGTTACACTTTTAATTTATTTCCTAGTATGATTTACATGTGTGTTTCGAATTTCACCATTTTTCTTACCCATAATGTTTCGGTTTTGGGGTTAAAACAGTTCTATCATTTTGGCTCTTCATCCACACAGTTATACCACTATTTGGTCCTCTATCTTGCCTCTTAAAAGGGACTAAGAGATCAAGGTAAAAATTCTAATTTGACTTATTTATTTTTAATGTGATTTTGGAAGCTCACTAAGTTGTTTTAGCTTGTGTTTTGATGTAGTTAATTTCCTATATTGCAAATAAATATGTATGACCTGTTTTTGGCCCAAACCAAATGGTATTATAGTTGTTTTGCTATGTATTTTCCTATATTTCGAAAATACTATGTTGTTATTAAACTTGGTTTAAACATAGGTGATGATTAAAGTGATTTTAAATTATATATGTTGGTATCATGTGCCTTGTGTTGAGGTTTGGTTAGTAATCTATTTTTTTAGGATGCTAGAGATTTGGTTTAAAGGTTTTGCTTAGTCCTATAATTTTATATCTTTCTTTTAAAAGGTATTAAGTGAGTAAAACATAAGCTTGAGTGTTTAAAGGTTTTAAAGTTTCTTAATGAGTAACTTTGCTATACTTTATGATACTTTAATTTTAATGGGAGGTTTTATCTAAATTAATTTAAAATATTGCTTTTGTGATTAAATTATAGCATAGTTGGTTTAGGTACACGAGATTAATTATGCATGATATATTATGATATGTAAAGCTGTCTAAGTATTCATAAGTCCATGTCATGCCATGCCTTGAAGTAAAAATAGCCCATTTATGTTGTCCCTCGTTTGGTTAAATTCCACCTTACTCAAGAGTCCAAAATATTGATAAGCTGACCTTTTTATAATGAGGGACCACAAGTGATTTAAAGGGGCATGTTTCCTAACCTTGTTTAGCCAACTTGAGATGCCTAAATCTATTTTAAGCCCATTGTTGAAAATTTTCAGATTTTAATCTCCTAATGTCCACAACACAAAGTGAACTTGAACCAAGAGACCTTGCTTGAAGCCTATGAATTCTTGACTACTTTTCATGTAAGGTTTTAAAATAACCTTTCCATGGACAACTAACATATCTTAATATTTAAGTTATTTTTCTTGTAAGTTGATGTGAGGAGTAGTCATCGGGTTAATGCTAAGCATAGGAGGGACGTTAGATTGTAGTATTGTGGCTTTCTCTTTTAAAGGGAGGGCTAAAGAATATTGTATGAGTTTTGACATGCTTATGCTATTTATTGGAATAGGACCAATATTGACGTTGGAAGTATCAAGGAACATAGAGGTAAGTAGCTATGACCATGCTTCTTACACCAAGTTCTCTTTATGAAAGAATGTCCATCTCACTTTTCAAATGTTCTTCTAAAGAAAGAGTAAATGTATATAGTATGTATAAACCCTTTCTTGATAGTCCCTGTTAAGCACCCTATCGATTATAATTGTGTGTATGTGTATAAGGTAATGCATGCACGTAGGTTCTAAGTCATGAGATTTCCATACATGCTCTCTCAATAAACCTATTGATTATTCATATATGTAGTATAGCATGAAAATGTATCTTTTCATAAAAAATGCATGTGCATCGGGGTAAGAAAGATGATGAAAAAGTTTTGATTGCAAAGGAAAGGAAAGGAACGTCTCATGCCTTATGCTTGAAGCGATGCTTTCAATAACACGAAAAAAGTATTTCAAAATGTCCCTATAAATTGATGCTTTAAATGACGCGAAAAAAATATTTTAAGATGTCCCTATGAACTGATATTAAATTGTCCCTATGAACAAATGCTTTATGGATGCTATGAAAAATGATGTTTAAGCCCATGCTTTTAAAATGATGTTTTTCATGAATGCACTGTTAAATGAAAAGATGATGTTTAAGTTCATGCTTTTAAATGACGTTTTCATAAATGAACTGTTAAATGAAAAGGACTGAAATGAATGAATGAAAGAAAAGACTGAATGAATGAATGCTTTAATGTATAAAAATACGTAACGACCATATGAATAAAAAAGGTACCAAAGGAATGGGCAAATTGCAATGCCGGGTAAGTAGTACTGGTAGTGCACCCAGTGCTGCCCCCTGACTGAAAGGAATTCCCAACCTATGGCCACAGGCAGAATCCAGGTCCAAAGCAAGACTGCTGACCCCAACACACGGGGCGTAACAGTGTGTATCAGCCAAAGAAAGTGAAATATGAAAGTACAGTTATTTCTTGAACTATTATACATGAAAGCATAGTTATGTCTTAAAATGTTTATGCATGAAAGCATGATTTATTCCTTAAATTGTTATGCATGAAAGCATTTTCAAGATTAGCAAATGTTTATGCATGCATGTTTTCAAAAGAAAAGATTATGTGATTAATAAGTTAACAACATGGTGTACTGCTTACTGAGTATTCGACTCACTTTTGTTTTAAATGTTTTAAACGTCCAGGTAATAACGAAAAGGCTGGGGAGCAAGCCACTACTGCAGAGGGAGAGGCAGACACTTAGAACCTTCCCTAATTAGATGATTGGTTATGTTTATGGTCGAACATTCTATTCAACTTTATATGGATGATGGGTTATATTTATATATAGACGTTTTACGTTAGGATGGACTCTGAGAGTCCCTTATGGGTGAATGTTTGAATAGGATGTCTATCAGGTGTGCCCTTTATTAAATTAGAAATTTAGAGTACACATGTGTCATGTTCATGCCGATCGCATGTTATTAGAAAAAAAGAAAATGGAAAGAAAATGACAGGTATGTATGTTGCGATCTCGCCCTTCCTGGGGCAGGGTTGTGACAATATGCCACTTCACCAACTCTTTCTACTACTTCATATGGTCCTACATAATGGGGACTCAATTTCCCTTTCTTGCCAAATCATACGACTCTCTTCATAGGTGAGATCTTAACGTATACCCAATCACCTACAGCGAATTTCAGAGTTCTTTATCTTTTATTGGTGTAACTTTTTTGTTGACTTTGGCCACTTTCATCCTTTCTTGGATCAGTCCTACTTGCTTTCGTACCTCCTGCAGATATTCAGGCCCTAAAATCCTCATTTCTCCAGCTTTGTCCCAATACAAATGGGATCTACACTTTCTTTCGTACTGTGTTTCGTAAGGCACCATTTGTATCATGGCTTGAAAGCTATTGTTCTAAGCAAACTCTATCAATAGCAAATGGTTCCCAATCGCCACTTAGTTCCAACACACATGCACGCAACATATCTTCTAACGTCTAAATGGTACGTTCAGTCAGTCAGTCTGTCTGCCGATGATATGCACTACTAAACCTTAAATTTATGCCTAACATCTTTTGCAGACTCTGCAAGAATCGTGAAGTGAATCGCGTATCTCGGTCTGATACTGTGGACTTAGGTACTTTGTGCCATTGAGCAACTTCTTTGACATAAATACGAGAAAACTTATGAATCTGTATTAACTATGGGTAGAAAACGTACGCTATTCGTAAGCATGTCGATTATAACCCAAATTGAATTATTACTTGAAGACGTTCTCGGCAAACCTATCACAGAATCCATCGACACATCCTCCCGTTTCCACTCTGGGATTAACAACGGTTGCAATTCTCTTGCTGGCCTTTGGTGTTCTGCCTTCACTAGTTGGCAAAATGAGCATTTTGCAATGAATTATGCTACATCCTTCTTGATTCCTTCCTATCAAAAATGACATTTTAGATCCTTATAGATCTCTTGGCAGTTTTCCGATGAATAGATTCCCCATTCCTGCCAATATCGATGGCATGTTAGCTTGAGTCTTGCGACTAAGGGCATTTGCTACTACATTAGCCTTTCCAGGATGATACTTTATCTCACACTGAAAATCGCTTATTCTCTCGACCCACATTCTTTGTCTCATATTCAAATTCCTTTGACTAAACAAGTACTATAGACTTTTATGATCTGTATATACCTATGACTTTTCTCCATATAAGTAATGTCTCCAAATCTTCAATGCAAACACTACTGCAGCAAATTCCAAATCATGCGTAGGATAATTTTGCTCATGGTCCTTAAGTTGTCGCGAAGCATAGGTGACTACTCGTCCTTCCTGCATCAAGATGCATCCTAATAGCATCTTAAAGGGATCACTATATTCCACGTAAGGCTTGTGCGGTTCAGGCAAAGCCAATACTAGTGCTTTGGTTAACCTCCTTTTTAGTTCTTGAAAATTTCTTTCACATTCCTTGCTCCAAACAAACTTGGCATTCTTCCTAGTCAATGTCGTTAATGGATTAGAGAGTTTGGAAAATCCTTCAACGAACCTTCGGTAGTAACCTGCCAAACCAAGGAAACTACGTATCACATGGACATTGGTCAGTTTCTTTCATTTAGTCACAACCTCTATCTTAACTGGATCTATTGTAACTCCATCACTAGAAATGACGTGACCAAAAAATTTCACTTCTCGAAGCCAAAATTCGTACTTGCTAAGCTTGGCGTAAAGCTGCTGCTTTTGCAAAGTCTCCAATATTATCCCTAAGTGTCCTCTATGCTCCTCGTCACTTCGAGAGTATACCAATATATCATCTATGAATACTATCATGAAACTATCCAAATACTGCCTACAGATTCGATTCATCCAATTCATAAATGTTGTTGGGGCATTCGTCAATCCAAAAGGCATTACTATGAACTCAAAATGTCCATAATGAGTTTGGAACACAGTCTTAGGTATATCCTGATCCTTGATTTTAAGCTGGTGATAACCTGATCGCAGATCTATCTTCGAAAACACTGACGCTCCTTGTAATTGATCCAATAAGTCATCTATCTGTGGCAGTGGATACTTGTTCTTAATGGTCACCTTATTCAGATCTCGGTAATTGAGACACATTCTTAAGGTTCCATCATTCTTCTTCACAAATAGTATTGGCGCTCCCCAAAGAGACGAACTAGGGGCGAATAATACCCTTCTCAAGGAGTTCTTCAATCTGCACCTTAAACTCTTTTAATTCTTTCGGGGCCATTCAGTAAGGTGCCTTGTGTATTGGAGTCATTGCTGGCTTTAGCTCAATCCCAATCTTCGTTTCTTGGTCCGGGGGTAATCCAAGTAAATCATCAGTAAACACTTCAAGAAAATCTTCTATCACCAGAATCCCCTGGACTCCTTTAAGCTCCTCCATTGGACTAATCATAACTACGAGATAAGCAGCAGCTCCTCTCATCATACTCTTCTTAACTCGTCCTGCCGTTTCCACTGACAGAACTAACCTAATTACTTCTCCTATGTAACAAATTCTATCCTTTGATGGTAATAAAAAATTACCTCCCTCCTTCAACAATCTATCTTAGCGTAGTGCCTTGATAGCCAATCCATTCATAAAATTAAATCGAACTCCATCAAATGGAAAATGATTAGGAAGATGGTTAAAGTTAAACCCGGGACTTCCAATGGACATTTCTTAACTATATGAGTACACCAACTATCTTCCTATCTGAAATATCTACCAGGACTCTTCTGGATAAAGGTTCCATATTCAACACACATTTTTGCAATCATAAGACACAAAAGATCACGATGCTCTAGAGTCAAATAGAGCACATGCCATGTGTTGCATCAATTTAACCTTACCAAAAAGGGTAACTAAAGTTACTCAAAGATTCTGTATAAATACAAGCTACCAATTAGAGTAGGGTTGGAAGTATTACCAGTGATTACTTCGGCATCAGTTGCCTCATTGGTTTCCAAATCTATCTCTCCTAACGTGATAGCATAAACTTTGGCCTTCACAAGGGTTTTTCCTTTACCTCCTTGTGCCGTTGTTCCTCCAGGCGTATTTTGTGGACAATCTCGAATCATATGGCTGGTCTGACCACATCTAAAATATGCTCCTATGGTGAATTGACATCCACCGTTATGCCTTCGTCCGCATCTTTGGCATGGTGGTGGAGTAACGAGTACTGCATTCCCAACTACTTTCCCCTTTCCTTTATCCATCACATAGGGAATCTTCCTCTTTCCCGCATCTTTTTCCTACGATTAGGGCATTCCTCTCTTCTGGTTCACATGAACTTGAGAAATCAGACTTCTCTATTCTGCTTTCGCAATTGACGCAATGTTTACTAATTCTTGGAAGTTCTATATCTGCAAACATGCGACCTAATTCTGAATCCTCGATTGTAATCCGTCTTCAAACTACCTAGCTTGCATCTTCTCTGTTCCAATCAGATGAGTGGCAAATCTTCCCAATTCTATAAATTGAGTTGCGTACAGTTCTACCATCATATTCCCTTGCGTTAAATTTGCAAAACCCAACACCTTTTGCTGCTTGGCCATATCTAGAAAGAAACGACTATTGAATTCCTTCTTAAATCGCTCCCAAGTAAGAGTACCCACATCTCCTGATTCTCGTGCCAACAGCTGTCTCTTCATATCCCACCATATTCCAGCTTCTCCTTGAAGTGTTCGACATACTAGGATTTTTGCTCTTACGTGCACCCACTAATATCAAAGGTCCTATTCAGGTCAATAAGCCACTTGTTGGCTCTCAAAGCTCCTTCTGTGCCCACGAAGTTTGGGTATCTATACACCAAGAATCTCTCAAACAGACATCCTCAGTTATCTCCTCTAGGCTGTTCTTGCCTAACATTTTGTCCTTGTTCCATCTGGTATCGCACCACTTCCGTCATTTGGCAGATAGCTTCCGCTATTTCTTATCCTCCTATTGGAGGGTTTCTAGCCTTTTGATCTCGTGATCTTAGAGAAACATCCTCACATCATCCACACACCATCGATCATTTTCCTCCCGAAACGCATAAAACCAATGCTCAACAGCTTCTTCTCATAGAGGAACAACTTCTTCTCCACTTCACAATCGTAGTCTAAATTGCATACTTCCCTCCAAGCGTGCTTCCTTAAAAATTCAAACCTAGAGCTATAAGATTAATAACCTATAACTACAATATTTCAAACCTAATTTCTGGTACCATGTATCCCTAAGACAACTTGTAGGTTTACACAGAGACATAATTGCTCTGATACCACCGCTCTGTGATGCCCCCAATCTCTACTTCAAATTTGACGGTAACTAAAGCGTCGAGACATATAACGCAAGGCTACATACCCCTTGTACATGACAAATAAGATGCAATGCACCTATAAATCTAATTATGCAGTTAATCGTAGAAAAAAAAATTCTTTAACTACATAGGGCCGATGGTAATGTAATAATCATGGTACCGAATGTAAGCATTCCAAAAGTTTAAATTTCATTCAAGTATTCCCAAAATAGATAATTGTTTCAAAAGACTCTCAAAACACGAGACCATCAAAAACTGATTTCACCAAAAAATCCTTAAGTCATTTGTGGCACCCCCAGCCCCTGCTTGGGATTGGACGGTGACTAGGATACCGGGACATGTAACACAAGGCTACGCACCTCTCGTACATGACAGATAATATGCTATGCACCTAAGTATACTAGCAATATGCAATAACGATGCAATAGAAAAATTAATAAAAGTCAGATAACTAAGAAACGTGATAAGCAATTGCAAAGCACATGGTACCACAAACTAATATCATAACTCAAAACATTGTCCCCAAAACATAAATATAGGCCTTAAAGGCAAAATATCCCAAAAACATTAAGCATAATTTTAAAGCTCCCAAAACACAGAAATCCCACAAAAGAAACATAAGTCCACAAAAGATGGCCATAAATGTTCTTGCCTCCTCTCTCTCTTTTTGTTTTTTCCACAAAACACTTATACTCCCCGTACTCTTCAAGAAGACTCGGGCTTCACGCGCTTCTCTAAAGCCTTATCCTTGGCTCGATTGTTATGTCACTTGAACTTGGAGATGAATTATAGTATACCTGTGATTTCTCGATCCATGGCCTCGAGTCGCTCCCAGATAGAGGGCTCGGGCTTATTCATGGCCATTTTAGGCACAATCCTCTCCGGAGGAGGAGGTGTCGTTCTCTTCCTCTTGGTCATCATCGCTTCTTACTAAACCCGTTACAACTTCAACCATTCCGGTTGGATAATGGTAGTGGAAACTACCATAATGAGACTTCAATAAATCTCAGCAAGTAATCACATAACATACTACAGTTAATACAGGCATACAAAAAGAATATGATGATATGCATGCATGGACATCTACTTGACTTATGCCTTACCCAAAACTTGACTTATACACTTGACCACTTACAAAAGACTTGTATCAGAGACTTAAAAGTTTCATAAAAACTTCCTAACTTTTTCTTATTCACATGATCTTATTCAGAACTTGCCTTATCTGAACGTATCACAAGATTTTTATCGAGTGATCCTTATCATATGAGCTCTTATACTTGTTTAGAGGGTGGACAAAACACGGTTTCCCTCCTTGCACCACGTATTCCTGCTAGTTACGGCACCATCAACAGTCTGTACACCATGATGAATACATCGTATACAGAGAACGTCATATACAGAGAATCATATACACCTAATGCACCCACTAGCGTTAGGTGCTTCCTCGCTCTGAAATTCTTTAAAAATAATACATTCGAGACTCGTCGACTCAAGGGTTACCACTCAAT